>NW_028277181.1:0-279872 GCF_051122295.1 Plectrocnemia conspersa | reverse complement strand
ACCAAATAGAGCTTTCAACTATACTTACGATACTATACAAAAAAATTAAAAATTAAAAAATAAAAGTATTTTTTTTTCAAAACACGTTTAGTGTGATGAGTCGATCGACCCACCATACATACGCTCATAAGATTTTCAATATAGTTAAGGTCAGTGTGAGCTTATTTATACATATTTGAATTTCAAAATTTTGTGACAGTATAGAATTCTTAAGCATCCTGTGTATGTTTGTTAGCAAAATCCATTTTGTCAATTTTTTGCAAAATGGCGACAAGTATTAAAATTCAATCACTTATTACTCAGTAGTGTTCAATTTTGTCAAAAAGGTCTCTATACATGAAATGTTGAGAAGCCTAAAGCTCATCTAAGTAAAATATAAAAATATATATTTTTGCTTGAAAACAAGCGATGTATCAGTTCGATCGTACCCCCATACTAGCCATTTTGAGACTTTCGGAAGAGTTAACGCTCTTAACTGCTTGGTTTCGAAGATTAAAATTTTAATTTTTAATATCGCATAGAACTAACGTGCAGCCCCTATACGTTATGTTTAAAAAAAATATATAAAATTTTTTTTTCAAAATGGCGGCTATCGTAAAAATTCAAAGTGTCATAACTTTGCTAAATCAAATCCTACTGAAAAATGTCGTATGCAAAAAGTGTTTGGAATTTTATTTTGCATATAAAAGCAATTTTTAATTATTTTTTTTTTAATAAAAACCGAGTCTTACCATATATTGACCGAGACCTCGAACGAGCTTTTATGCGACTCTGCATACAGTTAACGCTCGTATGAAGCTTCTATTTAAGAAATTGACTTGAATTTTTTATACCAAATAGAGCTTTCAACTATACTTACGATACTATACAAAAAAATTAAAAATTAAAAAATAAAAGTATTTTTTTTTCAAAACACGTTTAGTGTGATGAGTCGATCGACCCACCATACATACGCTCATAAGATTTTCAATATAGTTAAGGTCAGTGTGAGCTTATTTATACATATTTGAATTTCAAAATTTTGTGACAGTATAGAATTCTTAAGCATCCTGTGTATGTTTGTTAGCAAAATCCATTTTGTCAATTTTTTGCAAAATGGCGACAAGTATTAAAATTCAATCACTTATTACTCAGTAGTGTTCAATTTTGTCAAAAAGGTCTCTATACATGAAATGTTGAGAAGCCTAAAGCTCATCTAAGTAAAATATAAAAAATATATATTTTTGCTTGAAAACAAGCGATGTATCAGTTCGATCGTACCCCCATACTAGCCATTTTGAGACTTTCGGAAGAGTTAACGCTCTTAACTGCTTGGTTTCGAAGATTAAAATTTTAATTTTTAATATCGCATAGAACTAACGTGCAGCCCCTATACGTTATGTTTAAAAAAAATATATAAAATTTTTTTTCAAAATGGCGGCTATCGTAAAAATTCAAAGTGTCATAACTTTGCTAAATCAAATCCTACTGAAAAATGTCGTATGCAAAAAGTGTTTGGAATTTTATTTTGCATATAAAAGCAATTTTTAATTATTTTTTTTTAATAAAAACCGAGTCTTACCATATATTGACCGAGACCTCGAACGAGCTTTTATGCGACTCTGCATACAGTTAACGCTCGTATGAAGCTTCTATTTAAGAAATTGACTTGAATTTTTTATACCAAATAGAGCTTTCAACTATACTTACGATACTATACAAAAAAATTAAAAATTAAAAAATAAAAGTATTTTTTTTTCAAAAACACGTTTAGTGTGATGAGTCGATCGACCCACCATACATACGCTCATAAGATTTTCAATATAGTTAAGGTCAGTGTGAGCTTATTTATACATATTTGAATTTCAAAATTTTGTGACAGTATAGAATTCTTAAGCATCCTGTGTATGTTTGTTAGCAAAATCCATTTTGTCAATTTTTTGCAAAATGGCGACAAGTATTAAAATTCAATCACTTATTACTCAGTAGTGTTCAATTTTGTCAAAAAGGTCTCTATACATGAAATGTTGAGAAGCCTAAAGCTCATCTAAGTAAAATATAAAAAATATATATTTTTGCTTGAAAACAAGCGATGTATCAGTTCGATCGTACCCCCATACTAGCCATTTTGAGACTTTCGGAAGAGTTAACGCTCTTAACTGCTTGGTTTCGAAGATTAAAATTTTAATTTTTAATATCGCATAGAACTAACGTGCAGCCCTATACGTTATGTTTAAAAAAAATATATAAAATTTTTTTTCAAAATGGCGGCTATCGTAAAAATTCAAAGTGTCATAACTTTGCTAAATCAAATCCTACTGAAAAATGTCGTATGCAAAAAGTGTTTGGAATTTTATTTTGCATATAAAAGCAATTTTTAATTATTTTTTTTTTAATAAAAACCGAGTCTTACCATATATTGACCGAGACCTCGAACGAGCTTTTATGCGACTCTGCATACAGTTAACGCTCGTATGAAGCTTCTATTTAAGAAATTGACTTGAATTTTTTATACCAAATAGAGCTTTCAACTATACTTACGATACTATACAAAAAAATTAAAAATTAAAAAATAAAAGTATTTTTTTTTCAAAACACGTTTAGTGTGATGAGTCGATCGACCCACCATACATACGCTCATAAGATTTTCAATATAGTTAAGGTCAGTGTGAGCTTATTTATACATATTTGAATTTCAAAATTTTGTGACAGTATAGAATTCTTAAGCATCCTGTGTATGTTTGTTAGCAAAATCCATTTTGTCAATTTTTTGCAAAATGGCGACAAGTATTAAAATTCAATCACTTATTACTCAGTAGTGTTCAATTTTGTCAAAAAGGTCTCTATACATGAAATGTTGAGAAGCCTAAAGCTCATCTAAGTAAAATATAAAAAATATATATTTTTGCTTGAAAACAAGCGATGTATCAGTTCGATCGTACCCCCATACTAGCCATTTTGAGACTTTCGGAAGAGTTAACGCTCTTAACTGCTTGGTTTCGAAGATTAAAATTTTAATTTTTAATATCGCATAGAACTAACGTGCAGCCCCTATACGTTATGTTTAAAAAAAATATATAAAATTTTTTTTCAAAATGGCGGCTATCGTAAAAATTCAAAGTGTCATAACTTTGCTAAATCAAATCCTACTGAAAAATGTCGTATGCAAAAAGTGTTTGGAATTTTATTTTGCATATAAAAGCAATTTTTAATTATTTTTTTTTTAATAAAAACCGAGTCTTACCATATATTGACCGAGACCTCGAACGAGCTTTTATGCGACTCTGCATACAGTTAACGCTCGTATGAAGCTTCTATTTAAGAAATTGACTTGAATTTTTTATACCAAATAGAGCTTTCAACTATACTTACGATACTATACAAAAAAATTAAAAATTAAAAAATAAAAGTATTTTTTTTTCAAAACACGTTTAGTGTGATGAGTCGATCGACCCACCATACATACGCTCATAAGATTTTCAATATAGTTAAGGTCAGTGTGAGCTTATTTATACATATTTGAATTTCAAAATTTTGTGACAGTATAGAATTCTTAAGCATCCTGTGTATGTTTGTTAGCAAAATCCATTTTGTCAATTTTTTGCAAAATGGCGACAAGTATTAAAATTCAATCACTTATTACTCAGTAGTGTTCAATTTTGTCAAAAAGGTCTCTATACATGAAATGTTGAGAAGCCTAAAGCTCATCTAAGTAAAATATAAAAAATATATATTTTTGCTTGAAAACAAGCGATGTATCAGTTCGATCGTACCCCCATACTAGCCATTTTGAGACTTTCGGAAGAGTTAACGCTCTTAACTGCTTGGTTTCGAAGATTAAAATTTTAATTTTTAATATCGCATAGAACTAACGTGCAGCCCCTATACGTTATGTTTAAAAAAAATATATAAAATTTTTTTCAAAATGGCGGCTATCGTAAAAATTCAAAGTGTCATAACTTTGCTAAATCAAATCCTACTGAAAAATGTCGTATGCAAAAAAGTGTTTGGAATTTTATTTTGCATATAAAAGCAATTTTTAATTATTTTTTTTTTTAATAAAAACCGAGTCTTACCATATATTGACCGAGACCTCGAACGAGCTTTTATGCGACTCTGCATACAGTTAACGCTCGTATGAAGCTTCTATTTAAGAAATTGACTTGAATTTTTTATACCAAATAGAGCTTTCAACTATACTTACGATACTATACAAAAAAATTAAAAATTAAAAAATAAAAGTATTTTTTTTTCAAAACACGTTTAGTGTGATGAGTCGATCGACCCACCATACATACGCTCATAAGATTTTCAATATAGTTAAGGTCAGTGTGAGCTTATTTATACATATTTGAATTTCAAAATTTTGTGACAGTATAGAATTCTTAAGCATCCTGTGTATGTTTGTTAGCAAAATCCATTTTGTCAATTTTTTGCAAAATGGCGACAAGTATTAAAATTCAATCACTTATTACTCAGTAGTGTTCAATTTTGTCAAAAAGGTCTCTATACATGAAATGTTGAGAAGCCTAAAGCTCATCTAAGTAAAATATAAAAAATATATATTTTTGCTTGAAAACAAGCGATGTATCAGTTCGATCGTACCCCCATACTAGCCATTTTGAGACTTTCGGAAGAGTTAACGCTCTTAACTGCTTGGTTTCGAAGATTAAAATTTTAATTTTTAATATCGCATAGAACTAACGTGCAGCCCCTATACGTTATGTTTAAAAAAAATATATAAAATTTTTTTTCAAAATGGCGGCTATCGTAAAAATTCAAAGTGTCATAACTTTGCTAAATCAAATCCTACTGAAAAATGTCGTATGCAAAAAGTGTTTGGAATTTTATTTTGCATATAAAAGCAATTTTTAATTATTTTTTTTTTAATAAAAACCGAGTCTTACCATATATTGACCGAGACCTCGAACGAGCTTTTATGCGACTCTGCATACAGTTAACGCTCGTATGAAGCTTCTATTTAAGAAATTGACTTGAATTTTTTATACCAAATAGAGCTTTCAACTATACTTACGATACTATACAAAAAAATTAAAAATTAAAAAATAAAAGTATTTTTTTTTCAAAACACGTTTAGTGTGATGAGTCGATCGACCCACCATACATACGCTCATAAGATTTTCAATATAGTTAAGGTCAGTGTGAGCTTATTTATACATATTTGAATTTCAAAATTTTGTGACAGTATAGAATTCTTAAGCATCCTGTGTATGTTTGTTAGCAAAATCCATTTTGTCAATTTTTTGCAAAATGGCGACAAGTATTAAAATTCAATCACTTATTACTCAGTAGTGTTCAATTTTGTCAAAAAGGTCTCTATACATGAAATGTTGAGAAGCCTAAAGCTCATCTAAGTAAAATATAAAAAATATATATTTTTGCTTGAAAACAAGCGATGTATCAGTTCGATCGTACCCCCATACTAGCCATTTTGAGACTTTCGGAAGAGTTAACGCTCTTAACTGCTTGGTTTCGAAGATTAAAATTTTAATTTTTAATATCGCATAGAACTAACGTGCAGCCCCTATACGTTATGTTTAAAAAAAATATATAAAATTTTTTTTCAAAATGGCGGCTATCGTAAAAATTCAAAGTGTCATAACTTTGCTAAATCAAATCCTACTGAAAAATGTCGTATGCAAAAAGTGTTTGGAATTTTATTTTGCATATAAAAGCAATTTTTAATTATTTTTTTTTTAATAAAAACCGAGTCTTACCATATATTGACCGAGACCTCGAACGAGCTTTTATGCGACTCTGCATACAGTTAACGCTCGTATGAAGCTTCTATTTAAGAAATTGACTTGAATTTTTTATACCAAATAGAGCTTTCAACTATACTTACGATACTATACAAAAAAATTAAAAATTAAAAAATAAAAGTATTTTTTTTTCAAAACACGTTTAGTGTGATGAGTCGATCGACCCACCATACATACGCTCATAAGATTTTCAATATAGTTAAGGTCAGTGTGAGCTTATTTATACATATTTGAATTTCAAAATTTTGTGACAGTATAGAATTCTTAAGCATCCTGTGTATGTTTGTTAGCAAAATCCATTTTGTCAATTTTTTGCAAAATGGCGACAAGTATTAAAATTCAATCACTTATTACTCAGTAGTGTTCAATTTTGTCAAAAAGGTCTCTATACATGAAATGTTGAGAAGCCTAAAGCTCATCTAAGTAAAATATAAAAAATATATATTTTTGCTTGAAAACAAGCGATGTATCAGTTCGATCGTACCCCCATACTAGCCATTTTGAGACTTTCGGAAGAGTTAACGCTCTTAACTGCTTGGTTTCGAAGATTAAAATTTTAATTTTTAATATCGCATAGAACTAACGTGCAGCCCCTATACGTTATGTTTAAAAAAAATATATAAAATTTTTTTTCAAAATGGCGGCTATCGTAAAAATTCAAAGTGTCATAACTTTGCTAAATCAAATCCTACTGAAAAATGTCGTATGCAAAAAGTGTTTGGAATTTTATTTTGCATATAAAAGCAATTTTTAATTATTTTTTTTTTAATAAAAACCGAGTCTTACCATATATTGACCGAGACCTCGAACGAGCTTTTATGCGACTCTGCATACAGTTAACGCTCGTATGAAGCTTCTATTTAAGAAATTGACTTGAATTTTTTATACCAAATAGAGCTTTCAACTATACTTACGATACTATACAAAAAAATTAAAAATTAAAAAATAAAAGTATTTTTTTTTCAAAACACGTTTAGTGTGATGAGTCGATCGACCCACCATACATACGCTCATAAGATTTTCAATATAGTTAAGGTCAGTGTGAGCTTATTTATACATATTTGAATTTCAAAATTTTGTGACAGTATAGAATTCTTAAGCATCCTGTGTATGTTTGTTAGCAAAATCCATTTTGTCAATTTTTTGCAAAATGGCGACAAGTATTAAAATTCAATCACTTATTACTCAGTAGTGTTCAATTTTGTCAAAAAGGTCTCTATACATGAAATGTTGAGAAGCCTAAAGCTCATCTAAGTAAAATATAAAAAATATATATTTTTGCTTGAAAACAAGCGATGTATCAGTTCGATCGTACCCCCATACTAGCCATTTTGAGACTTTCGGAAGAGTTAACGCTCTTAACTGCTTGGTTTCGAAGATTAAAATTTTAATTTTTAATATCGCATAGAACTAACGTGCAGCCCCTATACGTTATGTTTAAAAAAAATATATAAAATTTTTTTTCAAAATGGCGGCTATCGTAAAAATTCAAAGTGTCATAACTTTGCTAAATCAAATCCTACTGAAAAATGTCGTATGCAAAAAGTGTTTGGAATTTTATTTTGCATATAAAAGCAATTTTTAATTATTTTTTTTTTAATAAAAACCGAGTCTTACCATATATTGACCGAGACCTCGAACGAGCTTTTATGCGACTCTGCATACAGTTAACGCTCGTATGAAGCTTCTATTTAAGAAATTGACTTGAATTTTTTATACCAAATAGAGCTTTCAACTATACTTACGATACTATACAAAAAAATTAAAAATTAAAAAATAAAAGTATTTTTTTTTCAAAACACGTTTAGTGTGATGAGTCGATCGACCCACCATACATACGCTCATAAGATTTTCAATATAGTTAAGGTCAGTGTGAGCTTATTTATACATATTTGAATTTCAAAATTTTGTGACAGTATAGAATTCTTAAGCATCCTGTGTATGTTTGTTAGCAAAATCCATTTTGTCAATTTTTTGCAAAATGGCGACAAGTATTAAAATTCAATCACTTATTACTCAGTAGTGTTCAATTTTGTCAAAAAGGTCTCTATACATGAAATGTTGAGAAGCCTAAAGCTCATCTAAGTAAAATATAAAAAATATATATTTTTGCTTGAAAACAAGCGATGTATCAGTTCGATCGTACCCCCATACTAGCCATTTTGAGACTTTCGGAAGAGTTAACGCTCTTAACTGCTTGGTTTCGAAGATTAAAATTTTAATTTTTAATATCGCATAGAACTAACGTGCAGCCCCTATACGTTATGTTTAAAAAAAATATATAAAATTTTTTTTCAAAATGGCGGCTATCGTAAAAATTCAAAGTGTCATAACTTTGCTAAATCAAATCCTACTGAAAAATGTCGTATGCAAAAAGTGTTTGGAATTTTATTTTGCATATAAAAGCAATTTTTAATTATTTTTTTTTTAATAAAAACCGAGTCTTACCATATATTGACCGAGACCTCGAACGAGCTTTTATGCGACTCTGCATACAGTTAACGCTCGTATGAAGCTTCTATTTAAGAAATTGACTTGAATTTTTTATACCAAATAGAGCTTTCAACTATACTTACGATACTATACAAAAAAATTAAAAATTAAAAAATAAAAGTATTTTTTTTTCAAAACACGTTTAGTGTGATGAGTCGATCGACCCACCATACATACGCTCATAAGATTTTCAATATAGTTAAGGTCAGTGTGAGCTTATTTATACATATTTGAATTTCAAAATTTTGTGACAGTATAGAATTCTTAAGCATCCTGTGTATGTTTGTTAGCAAAATCCATTTTGTCAATTTTTTGCAAAATGGCGACAAGTATTAAAATTCAATCACTTATTACTCAGTAGTGTTCAATTTTGTCAAAAAGGTCTCTATACATGAAATGTTGAGAAGCCTAAAGCTCATCTAAGTAAAATATAAAAAATATATATTTTTGCTTGAAAACAAGCGATGTATCAGTTCGATCGTACCCCCATACTAGCCATTTTGAGACTTTCGGAAGAGTTAACGCTCTTAACTGCTTGGTTTCGAAGATTAAAATTTTAATTTTTAATATCGCATAGAACTAACGTGCAGCCCCTATACGTTATGTTTAAAAAAAATATATAAAATTTTTTTTCAAAATGGCGGCTATCGTAAAAATTCAAAGTGTCATAACTTTGCTAAATCAAATCCTACTGAAAAATGTCGTATGCAAAAAGTGTTTGGAATTTTATTTTGCATATAAAAGCAATTTTTAATTATTTTTTTTTTAATAAAAACCGAGTCTTACCATATATTGACCGAGACCTCGAACGAGCTTTTATGCGACTCTGCATACAGTTAACGCTCGTATGAAGCTTCTATTTAAGAAATTGACTTGAATTTTTTATACCAAATAGAGCTTTCAACTATACTTACGATACTATACAAAAAAATTAAAAATTAAAAAATAAAAGTATTTTTTTTTCAAAACACGTTTAGTGTGATGAGTCGATCGACCCACCATACATACGCTCATAAGATTTTCAATATAGTTAAGGTCAGTGTGAGCTTATTTATACATATTTGAATTTCAAAATTTTGTGACAGTATAGAATTCTTAAGCATCCTGTGTATGTTTGTTAGCAAAATCCATTTTGTCAATTTTTTGCAAAATGGCGACAAGTATTAAAATTCAATCACTTATTACTCAGTAGTGTTCAATTTTGTCAAAAAGGTCTCTATACATGAAATGTTGAGAAGCCTAAAGCTCATCTAAGTAAAATATAAAAAATATATATTTTTGCTTGAAAACAAGCGATGTATCAGTTCGATCGTACCCCCATACTAGCCATTTTGAGACTTTCGGAAGAGTTAACGCTCTTAACTGCTTGGTTTCGAAGATTAAAATTTTAATTTTTAATATCGCATAGAACTAACGTGCAGCCCCTATACGTTATGTTTAAAAAAAATATATAAAATTTTTTTTCAAAATGGCGGCTATCGTAAAAATTCAAAGTGTCATAACTTTGCTAAATCAAATCCTACTGAAAAATGTCGTATGCAAAAAGTGTTTGGAATTTTATTTTGCATATAAAAGCAATTTTTAATTATTTTTTTTTTAATAAAAACCGAGTCTTACCATATATTGACCGAGACCTCGAACGAGCTTTTATGCGACTCTGCATACAGTTAACGCTCGTATGAAGCTTCTATTTAAGAAATTGACTTGAATTTTTTATACCAAATAGAGCTTTCAACTATACTTACGATACTATACAAAAAAATTAAAAATTAAAAAATAAAAGTATTTTTTTTTCAAAACACGTTTAGTGTGATGAGTCGATCGACCCACCATACATACGCTCATAAGATTTTCAATATAGTTAAGGTCAGTGTGAGCTTATTTATACATATTTGAATTTCAAAATTTTGTGACAGTATAGAATTCTTAAGCATCCTGTGTATGTTTGTTAGCAAAATCCATTTTGTCAATTTTTTGCAAAATGGCGACAAGTATTAAAATTCAATCACTTATTACTCAGTAGTGTTCAATTTTGTCAAAAAGGTCTCTATACATGAAATGTTGAGAAGCCTAAAGCTCATCTAAGTAAAATATAAAAAATATATATTTTTGCTTGAAAACAAGCGATGTATCAGTTCGATCGTACCCCCATACTAGCCATTTTGAGACTTTCGGAAGAGTTAACGCTCTTAACTGCTTGGTTTCGAAGATTAAAATTTTAATTTTTAATATCGCATAGAACTAACGTGCAGCCCCTATACGTTATGTTTAAAAAAAATATATAAAATTTTTTTTCAAAATGGCGGCTATCGTAAAAATTCAAAGTGTCATAACTTTGCTAAATCAAATCCTACTGAAAAATGTCGTATGCAAAAAGTGTTTGGAATTTTATTTTGCATATAAAAGCAATTTTTAATTATTTTTTTTTTAATAAAAACCGAGTCTTACCATATATTGACCGAGACCTCGAACGAGCTTTTATGCGACTCTGCATACAGTTAACGCTCGTATGAAGCTTCTATTTAAGAAATTGACTTGAATTTTTTATACCAAATAGAGCTTTCAACTATACTTACGATACTATACAAAAAAATTAAAAATTAAAAAATAAAAGTATTTTTTTTTCAAAACACGTTTAGTGTGATGAGTCGATCGACCCACCATACATACGCTCATAAGATTTTCAATATAGTTAAGGTCAGTGTGAGCTTATTTATACATATTTGAATTTCAAAATTTTGTGACAGTATAGAATTCTTAAGCATCCTGTGTATGTTTGTTAGCAAAATCCATTTTGTCAATTTTTTGCAAAATGGCGACAAGTATTAAAATTCAATCACTTATTACTCAGTAGTGTTCAATTTTGTCAAAAAGGTCTCTATACATGAAATGTTGAGAAGCCTAAAGCTCATCTAAGTAAAATATAAAAAATATATATTTTTGCTTGAAAACAAGCGATGTATCAGTTCGATCGTACCCCCATACTAGCCATTTTGAGACTTTCGGAAGAGTTAACGCTCTTAACTGCTTGGTTTCGAAGATTAAAATTTTAATTTTTAATATCGCATAGAACTAACGTGCAGCCCCTATACGTTATGTTTAAAAAAAATATATAAAATTTTTTTTCAAAATGGCGGCTATCGTAAAAATTCAAAGTGTCATAACTTTGCTAAATCAAATCCTACTGAAAAATGTCGTATGCAAAAAGTGTTTGGAATTTTATTTTGCATATAAAAGCAATTTTTAATTATTTTTTTTTTAATAAAAACCGAGTCTTACCATATATTGACCGAGACCTCGAACGAGCTTTTATGCGACTCTGCATACAGTTAACGCTCGTATGAAGCTTCTATTTAAGAAATTGACTTGAATTTTTTATACCAAATAGAGCTTTCAACTATACTTACGATACTATACAAAAAAATTAAAAATTAAAAAATAAAAGTATTTTTTTTTCAAAACACGTTTAGTGTGATGAGTCGATCGACCCACCATACATACGCTCATAAGATTTTCAATATAGTTAAGGTCAGTGTGAGCTTATTTATACATATTTGAATTTCAAAATTTTGTGACAGTATAGAATTCTTAAGCATCCTGTGTATGTTTGTTAGCAAAATCCATTTTGTCAATTTTTTGCAAAATGGCGACAAGTATTAAAATTCAATCACTTATTACTCAGTAGTGTTCAATTTTGTCAAAAAGGTCTCTATACATGAAATGTTGAGAAGCCTAAAGCTCATCTAAGTAAAATATAAAAAATATATATTTTTGCTTGAAAACAAGCGATGTATCAGTTCGATCGTACCCCCATACTAGCCATTTTGAGACTTTCGGAAGAGTTAACGCTCTTAACTGCTTGGTTTCGAAGATTAAAATTTTAATTTTTAATATCGCATAGAACTAACGTGCAGCCCCTATACGTTATGTTTAAAAAAAATATATAAAATTTTTTTTCAAAATGGCGGCTATCGTAAAAATTCAAAGTGTCATAACTTTGCTAAATCAAATCCTACTGAAAAATGTCGTATGCAAAAAGTGTTTGGAATTTTATTTTGCATATAAAAGCAATTTTTAATTATTTTTTTTTTAATAAAAACCGAGTCTTACCATATATTGACCGAGACCTCGAACGAGCTTTTATGCGACTCTGCATACAGTTAACGCTCGTATGAAGCTTCTATTTAAGAAATTGACTTGAATTTTTTATACCAAATAGAGCTTTCAACTATACTTACGATACTATACAAAAAAATTAAAAATTAAAAAATAAAAGTATTTTTTTTTCAAAACACGTTTAGTGTGATGAGTCGATCGACCCACCATACATACGCTCATAAGATTTTCAATATAGTTAAGGTCAGTGTGAGCTTATTTATACATATTTGAATTTCAAAATTTTGTGACAGTATAGAATTCTTAAGCATCCTGTGTATGTTTGTTAGCAAAATCCATTTTGTCAATTTTTTGCAAAATGGCGACAAGTATTAAAATTCAATCACTTATTACTCAGTAGTGTTCAATTTTGTCAAAAAGGTCTCTATACATGAAATGTTGAGAAGCCTAAAGCTCATCTAAGTAAAATATAAAAAATATATATTTTTGCTTGAAAACAAGCGATGTATCAGTTCGATCGTACCCCCATACTAGCCATTTTGAGACTTTCGGAAGAGTTAACGCTCTTAACTGCTTGGTTTCGAAGATTAAAATTTTAATTTTTAATATCGCATAGAACTAACGTGCAGCCCCTATACGTTATGTTTAAAAAAAATATATAAAATTTTTTTTCAAAATGGCGGCTATCGTAAAAATTCAAAGTGTCATAACTTTGCTAAATCAAATCCTACTGAAAAATGTCGTATGCAAAAAGTGTTTGGAATTTTATTTTGCATATAAAAGCAATTTTTAATTATTTTTTTTTTAATAAAAACCGAGTCTTACCATATATTGACCGAGACCTCGAACGAGCTTTTATGCGACTCTGCATACAGTTAACGCTCGTATGAAGCTTCTATTTAAGAAATTGACTTGAATTTTTTATACCAAATAGAGCTTTCAACTATACTTACGATACTATACAAAAAAATTAAAAATTAAAAAATAAAAGTATTTTTTTTTCAAAACACGTTTAGTGTGATGAGTCGATCGACCCACCATACATACGCTCATAAGATTTTCAATATAGTTAAGGTCAGTGTGAGCTTATTTATACATATTTGAATTTCAAAATTTTGTGACAGTATAGAATTCTTAAGCATCCTGTGTATGTTTGTTAGCAAAATCCATTTTGTCAATTTTTTGCAAAATGGCGACAAGTATTAAAATTCAATCACTTATTACTCAGTAGTGTTCAATTTTGTCAAAAAGGTCTCTATACATGAAATGTTGAGAAGCCTAAAGCTCATCTAAGTAAAATATAAAAAATATATATTTTTGCTTGAAAACAAGCGATGTATCAGTTCGATCGTACCCCCATACTAGCCATTTTGAGACTTTCGGAAGAGTTAACGCTCTTAACTGCTTGGTTTCGAAGATTAAAATTTTAATTTTTAATATCGCATAGAACTAACGTGCAGCCCCTATACGTTATGTTTAAAAAAAATATATAAAATTTTTTTTCAAAATGGCGGCTATCGTAAAAATTCAAAGTGTCATAACTTTGCTAAATCAAATCCTACTGAAAAATGTCGTATGCAAAAAGTGTTTGGAATTTTATTTTGCATATAAAAGCAATTTTTAATTATTTTTTTTTTAATAAAAACCGAGTCTTACCATATATTGACCGAGACCTCGAACGAGCTTTTATGCGACTCTGCATACAGTTAACGCTCGTATGAAGCTTCTATTTAAGAAATTGACTTGAATTTTTTATACCAAATAGAGCTTTCAACTATACTTACGATACTATACAAAAAAATTAAAAATTAAAAAATAAAAGTATTTTTTTTTCAAAACACGTTTAGTGTGATGAGTCGATCGACCCACCATACATACGCTCATAAGATTTTCAATATAGTTAAGGTCAGTGTGAGCTTATTTATACATATTTGAATTTCAAAATTTTGTGACAGTATAGAATTCTTAAGCATCCTGTGTATGTTTGTTAGCAAAATCCATTTTGTCAATTTTTTGCAAAATGGCGACAAGTATTAAAATTCAATCACTTATTACTCAGTAGTGTTCAATTTTGTCAAAAAGGTCTCTATACATGAAATGTTGAGAAGCCTAAAGCTCATCTAAGTAAAATATAAAAAATATATATTTTTGCTTGAAAACAAGCGATGTATCAGTTCGATCGTACCCCCATACTAGCCATTTTGAGACTTTCGGAAGAGTTAACGCTCTTAACTGCTTGGTTTCGAAGATTAAAATTTTAATTTTTAATATCGCATAGAACTAACGTGCAGCCCCTATACGTTATGTTTAAAAAAAATATATAAAATTTTTTTTCAAAATGGCGGCTATCGTAAAAATTCAAAGTGTCATAACTTTGCTAAATCAAATCCTACTGAAAAATGTCGTATGCAAAAAGTGTTTGGAATTTTATTTTGCATATAAAAGCAATTTTTAATTATTTTTTTTTTAATAAAAACCGAGTCTTACCATATATTGACCGAGACCTCGAACGAGCTTTTATGCGACTCTGCATACAGTTAACGCTCGTATGAAGCTTCTATTTAAGAAATTGACTTGAATTTTTTATACCAAATAGAGCTTTCAACTATACTTACGATACTATACAAAAAAATTAAAAATTAAAAAATAAAAGTATTTTTTTTTCAAAACACGTTTAGTGTGATGAGTCGATCGACCCACCATACATACGCTCATAAGATTTTCAATATAGTTAAGGTCAGTGTGAGCTTATTTATACATATTTGAATTTCAAAATTTTGTGACAGTATAGAATTCTTAAGCATCCTGTGTATGTTTGTTAGCAAAATCCATTTTGTCAATTTTTTGCAAAATGGCGACAAGTATTAAAATTCAATCACTTATTACTCAGTAGTGTTCAATTTTGTCAAAAAGGTCTCTATACATGAAATGTTGAGAAGCCTAAAGCTCATCTAAGTAAAATATAAAAAATATATATTTTTGCTTGAAAACAAGCGATGTATCAGTTCGATCGTACCCCCATACTAGCCATTTTGAGACTTTCGGAAGAGTTAACGCTCTTAACTGCTTGGTTTCGAAGATTAAAATTTTAATTTTTAATATCGCATAGAACTAACGTGCAGCCCCTATACGTTATGTTTAAAAAAAATATATAAAATTTTTTTTCAAAATGGCGGCTATCGTAAAAATTCAAAGTGTCATAACTTTGCTAAATCAAATCCTACTGAAAAATGTCGTATGCAAAAAGTGTTTGGAATTTTATTTTGCATATAAAAGCAATTTTTAATTATTTTTTTTTTAATAAAAACCGAGTCTTACCATATATTGACCGAGACCTCGAACGAGCTTTTATGCGACTCTGCATACAGTTAACGCTCGTATGAAGCTTCTATTTAAGAAATTGACTTGAATTTTTTATACCAAATAGAGCTTTCAACTATACTTACGATACTATACAAAAAAATTAAAAATTAAAAAATAAAAGTATTTTTTTTTCAAAACACGTTTAGTGTGATGAGTCGATCGACCCACCATACATACGCTCATAAGATTTTCAATATAGTTAAGGTCAGTGTGAGCTTATTTATACATATTTGAATTTCAAAATTTTGTGACAGTATAGAATTCTTAAGCATCCTGTGTATGTTTGTTAGCAAAATCCATTTTGTCAATTTTTTGCAAAATGGCGACAAGTATTAAAATTCAATCACTTATTACTCAGTAGTGTTCAATTTTGTCAAAAAGGTCTCTATACATGAAATGTTGAGAAGCCTAAAGCTCATCTAAGTAAAATATAAAAAATATATATTTTTGCTTGAAAACAAGCGATGTATCAGTTCGATCGTACCCCCATACTAGCCATTTTGAGACTTTCGGAAGAGTTAACGCTCTTAACTGCTTGGTTTCGAAGATTAAAATTTTAATTTTTAATATCGCATAGAACTAACGTGCAGCCCCTATACGTTATGTTTAAAAAAAATATATAAAATTTTTTTTCAAAATGGCGGCTATCGTAAAAATTCAAAGTGTCATAACTTTGCTAAATCAAATCCTACTGAAAAATGTCGTATGCAAAAAGTGTTTGGAATTTTATTTTGCATATAAAAGCAATTTTTAATTATTTTTTTTTTAATAAAAACCGAGTCTTACCATATATTGACCGAGACCTCGAACGAGCTTTTATGCGACTCTGCATACAGTTAACGCTCGTATGAAGCTTCTATTTAAGAAATTGACTTGAATTTTTTATACCAAATAGAGCTTTCAACTATACTTACGATACTATACAAAAAAATTAAAAATTAAAAAATAAAAGTATTTTTTTTTCAAAACACGTTTAGTGTGATGAGTCGATCGACCCACCATACATACGCTCATAAGATTTTCAATATAGTTAAGGTCAGTGTGAGCTTATTTATACATATTTGAATTTCAAAATTTTGTGACAGTATAGAATTCTTAAGCATCCTGTGTATGTTTGTTAGCAAAATCCATTTTGTCAATTTTTTGCAAAATGGCGACAAGTATTAAAATTCAATCACTTATTACTCAGTAGTGTTCAATTTTGTCAAAAAGGTCTCTATACATGAAATGTTGAGAAGCCTAAAGCTCATCTAAGTAAAATATAAAAAATATATATTTTTGCTTGAAAACAAGCGATGTATCAGTTCGATCGTACCCCCATACTAGCCATTTTGAGACTTTCGGAAGAGTTAACGCTCTTAACTGCTTGGTTTCGAAGATTAAAATTTTAATTTTTAATATCGCATAGAACTAACGTGCAGCCCCTATACGTTATGTTTAAAAAAAATATATAAAATTTTTTTTCAAAATGGCGGCTATCGTAAAAATTCAAAGTGTCATAACTTTGCTAAATCAAATCCTACTGAAAAATGTCGTATGCAAAAAGTGTTTGGAATTTTATTTTGCATATAAAAGCAATTTTTAATTATTTTTTTTTTAATAAAAACCGAGTCTTACCATATATTGACCGAGACCTCGAACGAGCTTTTATGCGACTCTGCATACAGTTAACGCTCGTATGAAGCTTCTATTTAAGAAATTGACTTGAATTTTTTATACCAAATAGAGCTTTCAACTATACTTACGATACTATACAAAAAAATTAAAAATTAAAAAATAAAAGTATTTTTTTTTCAAAACACGTTTAGTGTGATGAGTCGATCGACCCACCATACATACGCTCATAAGATTTTCAATATAGTTAAGGTCAGTGTGAGCTTATTTATACATATTTGAATTTCAAAATTTTGTGACAGTATAGAATTCTTAAGCATCCTGTGTATGTTTGTTAGCAAAATCCATTTTGTCAATTTTTTGCAAAATGGCGACAAGTATTAAAATTCAATCACTTATTACTCAGTAGTGTTCAATTTTGTCAAAAAGGTCTCTATACATGAAATGTTGAGAAGCCTAAAGCTCATCTAAGTAAAATATAAAAAATATATATTTTTGCTTGAAAACAAGCGATGTATCAGTTCGATCGTACCCCCATACTAGCCATTTTGAGACTTTCGGAAGAGTTAACGCTCTTAACTGCTTGGTTTCGAAGATTAAAATTTTAATTTTTAATATCGCATAGAACTAACGTGCAGCCCCTATACGTTATGTTTAAAAAAAATATATAAAATTTTTTTTCAAAATGGCGGCTATCGTAAAAATTCAAAGTGTCATAACTTTGCTAAATCAAATCCTACTGAAAAATGTCGTATGCAAAAAGTGTTTGGAATTTTATTTTGCATATAAAAGCAATTTTTAATTATTTTTTTTTAATAAAAACCGAGTCTTACCATATATTGACCGAGACCTCGAACGAGCTTTTATGCGACTCTGCATACAGTTAACGCTCGTATGAAGCTTCTATTTAAGAAATTGACTTGAATTTTTTATACCAAATAGAGCTTTCAACTATACTTACGATACTATACAAAAAAATTAAAAATTAAAAAATAAAAGTATTTTTTTTTCAAAACACGTTTAGTGTGATGAGTCGATCGACCCACCATACATACGCTCATAAGATTTTCAATATAGTTAAGGTCAGTGTGAGCTTATTTATACATATTTGAATTTCAAAATTTTGTGACAGTATAGAATTCTTAAGCATCCTGTGTATGTTTGTTAGCAAAATCCATTTTGTCAATTTTTTGCAAAATGGCGACAAGTATTAAAATTCAATCACTTATTACTCAGTAGTGTTCAATTTTGTCAAAAAGGTCTCTATACATGAAATGTTGAGAAGCCTAAAGCTCATCTAAGTAAAATATAAAAAATATATATTTTTGCTTGAAAACAAGCGATGTATCAGTTCGATCGTACCCCCATACTAGCCATTTTGAGACTTTCGGAAGAGTTAACGCTCTTAACTGCTTGGTTTCGAAGATTAAAATTTTAATTTTTAATATCGCATAGAACTAACGTGCAGCCCCTATACGTTATGTTTAAAAAAAATATATAAAATTTTTTTTCAAAATGGCGGCTATCGTAAAAATTCAAAGTGTCATAACTTTGCTAAATCAAATCCTACTGAAAAATGTCGTATGCAAAAAGTGTTTGGAATTTTATTTTGCATATAAAAGCAATTTTTAATTATTTTTTTTTTAATAAAAACCGAGTCTTACCATATATTGACCGAGACCTCGAACGAGCTTTTATGCGACTCTGCATACAGTTAACGCTCGTATGAAGCTTCTATTTAAGAAATTGACTTGAATTTTTTATACCAAATAGAGCTTTCAACTATACTTACGATACTATACAAAAAAATTAAAAATTAAAAAATAAAAGTATTTTTTTTTCAAAACACGTTTAGTGTGATGAGTCGATCGACCCACCATACATACGCTCATAAGATTTTCAATATAGTTAAGGTCAGTGTGAGCTTATTTATACATATTTGAATTTCAAAATTTTGTGACAGTATAGAATTCTTAAGCATCCTGTGTATGTTTGTTAGCAAAATCCATTTTGTCAATTTTTTGCAAAATGGCGACAAGTATTAAAATTCAATCACTTATTACTCAGTAGTGTTCAATTTTGTCAAAAAGGTCTCTATACATGAAATGTTGAGAAGCCTAAAGCTCATCTAAGTAAAATATAAAAAATATATATTTTTGCTTGAAAACAAGCGATGTATCAGTTCGATCGTACCCCCATACTAGCCATTTTGAGACTTTCGGAAGAGTTAACGCTCTTAACTGCTTGGTTTCGAAGATTAAAATTTTAATTTTTAATATCGCATAGAACTAACGTGCAGCCCCTATACGTTATGTTTAAAAAAAATATATAAAATTTTTTTTCAAAATGGCGGCTATCGTAAAAATTCAAAGTGTCATAACTTTGCTAAATCAAATCCTACTGAAAAATGTCGTATGCAAAAAGTGTTTGGAATTTTATTTTGCATATAAAAGCAATTTTTAATTATTTTTTTTTTAATAAAAACCGAGTCTTACCATATATTGACCGAGACCTCGAACGAGCTTTTATGCGACTCTGCATACAGTTAACGCTCGTATGAAGCTTCTATTTAAGAAATTGACTTGAATTTTTTATACCAAATAGAGCTTTCAACTATACTTACGATACTATACAAAAAAATTAAAAATTAAAAAATAAAAGTATTTTTTTTTCAAAACACGTTTAGTGTGATGAGTCGATCGACCCACCATACATACGCTCATAAGATTTTCAATATAGTTAAGGTCAGTGTGAGCTTATTTATACATATTTGAATTTCAAAATTTTGTGACAGTATAGAATTCTTAAGCATCCTGTGTATGTTTGTTAGCAAAATCCATTTTGTCAATTTTTTGCAAAATGGCGACAAGTATTAAAATTCAATCACTTATTACTCAGTAGTGTTCAATTTTGTCAAAAAGGTCTCTATACATGAAATGTTGAGAAGCCTAAAGCTCATCTAAGTAAAATATAAAAAATATATATTTTCGCTTGAAAACAAGCGATGTATCAGTTCGATCGTACCCCCATACTAGCCATTTTGAGACTTTCGGAAGAGTTAACGCTCTTAACTGCTTGGTTTCGAAGATTAAAATTTTAATTTTTAATATCGCATAGAACTAACGTGCAGCCCCTATACGTTATGTTTAAAAAAAATATATAAAATTTTTTTTCAAAATGGCGGCTATCGTAAAAATTCAAAGTGTCATAACTTTGCTAAATCAAATCCTACTGAAAAATGTCGTATGCAAAAAGTGTTTGGAATTTTATTTTGCATATAAAAGCAATTTTTAATTATTTTTTTTTTAATAAAAACCGAGTCTTACCATATATTGACCGAGACCTCGAACGAGCTTTTATGCGACTCTGCATACAGTTAACGCTCGTATGAAGCTTCTATTTAAGAAATTGACTTGAATTTTTTATACCAAATAGAGCTTTCAACTATACTTACGATACTATACAAAAAAATTAAAAATTAAAAAATAAAAGTATTTTTTTTTCAAAACACGTTTAGTGTGATGAGTCGATCGACCCACCATACATACGCTCATAAGATTTTCAATATAGTTAAGGTCAGTGTGAGCTTATTTATACATATTTGAATTTCAAAATTTTGTGACAGTATAGAATTCTTAAGCATCCTGTGTATGTTTGTTAGCAAAATCCATTTTGTCAATTTTTTGCAAAATGGCGACAAGTATTAAAATTCAATCACTTATTACTCAGTAGTGTTCAATTTTGTCAAAAAGGTCTCTATACATGAAATGTTGAGAAGCCTAAAGCTCATCTAAGTAAAATATAAAAAATATATATTTTTGCTTGAAAACAAGCGATGTATCAGTTCGATCGTACCCCCATACTAGCCATTTTGAGACTTTCGGAAGAGTTAACGCTCTTAACTGCTTGGTTTCGAAGATTAAAATTTTAATTTTTAATATCGCATAGAACTAACGTGCAGCCCCTATACGTTATGTTTAAAAAAAATATATAAAATTTTTTTTCAAAATGGCGGCTATCGTAAAAATTCAAAGTGTCATAACTTTGCTAAATCAAATCCTACTGAAAAATGTCGTATGCAAAAAGTGTTTGGAATTTTATTTTGCATATAAAAGCAATTTTTAATTATTTTTTTTTTAATAAAAACCGAGTCTTACCATATATTGACCGAGACCTCGAACGAGCTTTTATGCGACTCTGCATACAGTTAACGCTCGTATGAAGCTTCTATTTAAGAAATTGACTTGAATTTTTTATACCAAATAGAGCTTTCAACTATACTTACGATACTATACAAAAAAATTAAAAATTAAAAAATAAAAGTATTTTTTTTTCAAAACACGTTTAGTGTGATGAGTCGATCGACCCACCATACATACGCTCATAAGATTTTCAATATAGTTAAGGTCAGTGTGAGCTTATTTATACATATTTGAATTTCAAAATTTTGTGACAGTATAGAATTCTTAAGCATCCTGTGTATGTTTGTTAGCAAAATCCATTTTGTCAATTTTTTGCAAAATGGCGACAAGTATTAAAATTCAATCACTTATTACTCAGTAGTGTTCAATTTTGTCAAAAAGGTCTCTATACATGAAATGTTGAGAAGCCTAAAGCTCATCTAAGTAAAATATAAAAAATATATATTTTTGCTTGAAAACAAGCGATGTATCAGTTCGATCGTACCCCCATACTAGCCATTTTGAGACTTTCGGAAGAGTTAACGCTCTTAACTGCTTGGTTTCGAAGATTAAAATTTTAATTTTTAATATCGCATAGAACTAACGTGCAGCCCCTATACGTTATGTTTAAAAAAAATATATAAAATTTTTTTTCAAAATGGCGGCTATCGTAAAAATTCAAAGTGTCATAACTTTGCTAAATCAAATCCTACTGAAAAATGTCGTATGCAAAAAGTGTTTGGAATTTTATTTTGCATATAAAAGCAATTTTTAATTATTTTTTTTTTAATAAAAACCGAGTCTTACCATATATTGACCGAGACCTCGAACGAGCTTTTATGCGACTCTGCATACAGTTAACGCTCGTATGAAGCTTCTATTTAAGAAATTGACTTGAATTTTTTATACCAAATAGAGCTTTCAACTATACTTACGATACTATACAAAAAAATTAAAAATTAAAAAATAAAAGTATTTTTTTTTCAAAACACGTTTAGTGTGATGAGTCGATCGACCCACCATACATACGCTCATAAGATTTTCAATATAGTTAAGGTCAGTGTGAGCTTATTTATACATATTTGAATTTCAAAATTTTGTGACAGTATAGAATTCTTAAGCATCCTGTGTATGTTTGTTAGCAAAATCCATTTTGTCAATTTTTTGCAAAATGGCGACAAGTATTAAAATTCAATCACTTATTACTCAGTAGTGTTCAATTTTGTCAAAAAGGTCTCTATACATGAAATGTTGAGAAGCCTAAAGCTCATCTAAGTAAAATATAAAAAATATATATTTTTGCTTGAAAACAAGCGATGTATCAGTTCGATCGTACCCCCATACTAGCCATTTTGAGACTTTCGGAAGAGTTAACGCTCTTAACTGCTTGGTTTCGAAGATTAAAATTTTAATTTTTAATATCGCATAGAACTAACGTGCAGCCCCTATACGTTATGTTTAAAAAAAATATATAAAATTTTTTTTCAAAATGGCGGCTATCGTAAAAATTCAAAGTGTCATAACTTTGCTAAATCAAATCCTACTGAAAAATGTCGTATGCAAAAAGTGTTTGGAATTTTATTTTGCATATAAAAGCAATTTTTAATTATTTTTTTTTTAATAAAAACCGAGTCTTACCATATATTGACCGAGACCTCGAACGAGCTTTTATGCGACTCTGCATACAGTTAACGCTCGTATGAAGCTTCTATTTAAGAAATTGACTTGAATTTTTTATACCAAATAGAGCTTTCAACTATACTTATGATACTATACAAAAAAATTAAAAATTAAAAAATAAAAGTATTTTTTTTTCAAAACACGTTTAGTGTGATGAGTCGATCGACCCACCATACATACGCTCATAAGATTTTCAATATAGTTAAGGTCAGTGTGAGCTTATTTATACATATTTGAATTTCAAAATTTTGTGACAGTATAGAATTCTTAAGCATCCTGTGTATGTTTGTTAGCAAAATCCATTTTGTCAATTTTTTGCAAAATGGCGACAAGTATTAAAATTCAATCACTTATTACTCAGTAGTGTTCAATTTTGTCAAAAAGGTCTCTATACATGAAATGTTGAGAAGCCTAAAGCTCATCTAAGTAAAATATAAAAAATATATATTTTTGCTTGAAAACAAGCGATGTATCAGTTCGATCGTACCCCCATACTAGCCATTTTGAGACTTTCGGAAGAGTTAACGCTCTTAACTGCTTGGTTTCGAAGATTAAAATTTTAATTTTTAATATCGCATAGAACTAACGTGCAGCCCCTATACGTTATGTTTAAAAAAAATATATAAAATTTTTTTTCAAAATGGCGGCTATCGTAAAAATTCAAAGTGTCATAACTTTGCTAAATCAAATCCTACTGAAAAATGTCGTATGCAAAAAGTGTTTGGAATTTTATTTTGCATATAAAAGCAATTTTTAATTATTTTTTTTTTAATAAAAACCGAGTCTTACCATATATTGACCGAGACCTCGAACGAGCTTTTATGCGACTCTGCATACAGTTAACGCTCGTATGAAGCTTCTATTTAAGAAATTGACTTGAATTTTTTATACCAAATAGAGCTTTCAACTATACTTACGATACTATACAAAAAAATTAAAAATTAAAAAATAAAAGTATTTTTTTTTCAAAACACGTTTAGTGTGATGAGTCGATCGACCCACCATACATACGCTCATAAGATTTTCAATATAGTTAAGGTCAGTGTGAGCTTATTTATACATATTTGAATTTCAAAATTTTGTGACAGTATAGAATTCTTAAGCATCCTGTGTATGTTTGTTAGCAAAATCCATTTTGTCAATTTTTTGCAAAATGGCGACAAGTATTAAAATTCAATCACTTATTACTCAGTAGTGTTCAATTTTGTCAAAAAGGTCTCTATACATGAAATGTTGAGAAGCCTAAAGCTCATCTAAGTAAAATATAAAAAATATATATTTTTGCTTGAAAACAAGCGATGTATCAGTTCGATCGTACCCCCATACTAGCCATTTTGAGACTTTCGGAAGAGTTAACGCTCTTAACTGCTTGGTTTCGAAGATTAAAATTTTAATTTTTAATATCGCATAGAACTAACGTGCAGCCCCTATACGTTATGTTTAAAAAAAATATATAAAATTTTTTTTCAAAATGGCGGCTATCGTAAAAATTCAAAGTGTCATAACTTTGCTAAATCAAATCCTACTGAAAAATGTCGTATGCAAAAAGTGTTTGGAATTTTATTTTGCATATAAAAGCAATTTTTAATTATTTTTTTTTTAATAAAAACCGAGTCTTACCATATATTGACCGAGACCTCGAACGAGCTTTTATGCGACTCTGCATACAGTTAACGCTCGTATGAAGCTTCTATTTAAGAAATTGACTTGAATTTTTTATACCAAATAGAGCTTTCAACTATACTTACGATACTATACAAAAAAATTAAAAATTAAAAAATAAAAGTATTTTTTTTTCAAAACACGTTTAGTGTGATGAGTCGATCGACCCACCATACATACGCTCATAAGATTTTCAATATAGTTAAGGTCAGTGTGAGCTTATTTATACATATTTGAATTTCAAAATTTTGTGACAGTATAGAATTCTTAAGCATCCTGTGTATGTTTGTTAGCAAAATCCATTTTGTCAATTTTTTGCAAAATGGCGACAAGTATTAAAATTCAATCACTTATTACTCAGTAGTGTTCAATTTTGTCAAAAAGGTCTCTATACATGAAATGTTGAGAAGCCTAAAGCTCATCTAAGTAAAATATAAAAAATATATATTTTTGCTTGAAAACAAGCGATGTATCAGTTCGATCGTACCCCCATACTAGCCATTTTGAGACTTTCGGAAGAGTTAACGCTCTTAACTGCTTGGTTTCGAAGATTAAAATTTTAATTTTTAATATCGCATAGAACTAACGTGCAGCCCCTATACGTTATGTTTAAAAAAAATATATAAAATTTTTTTTCAAAATGGCGGCTATCGTAAAAATTCAAAGTGTCATAACTTTGCTAAATCAAATCCTACTGAAAAATGTCGTATGCAAAAAGTGTTTGGAATTTTATTTTGCATATAAAAGCAATTTTTAATTATTTTTTTTTTAATAAAAACCGAGTCTTACCATATATTGACCGAGACCTCGAACGAGCTTTTATGCGACTCTGCATACAGTTAACGCTCGTATGAAGCTTCTATTTAAGAAATTGACTTGAATTTTTTATACCAAATAGAGCTTTCAACTATACTTACGATACTATACAAAAAAATTAAAAATTAAAAAATAAAAGTATTTTTTTTTCAAAACACGTTTAGTGTGATGAGTCGATCGACCCACCATACATACGCTCATAAGATTTTCAATATAGTTAAGGTCAGTGTGAGCTTATTTATACATATTTGAATTTCAAAATTTTGTGACAGTATAGAATTCTTAAGCATCCTGTGTATGTTTGTTAGCAAAATCCATTTTGTCAATTTTTTGCAAAATGGCGACAAGTATTAAAATTCAATCACTTATTACTCAGTAGTGTTCAATTTTGTCAAAAAGGTCTCTATACATGAAATGTTGAGAAGCCTAAAGCTCATCTAAGTAAAATATAAAAAATATATATTTTTGCTTGAAAACAAGCGATGTATCAGTTCGATCGTACCCCCATACTAGCCATTTTGAGACTTTCGGAAGAGTTAACGCTCTTAACTGCTTGGTTTCGAAGATTAAAATTTTAATTTTTAATATCGCATAGAACTAACGTGCAGCCCCTATACGTTATGTTTAAAAAAAATATATAAAATTTTTTTTCAAAATGGCGGCTATCGTAAAAATTCAAAGTGTCATAACTTTGCTAAATCAAATCCTACTGAAAAATGTCGTATGCAAAAAGTGTTTGGAATTTTATTTTGCATATAAAAGCAATTTTTAATTATTTTTTTTTTAATAAAAACCGAGTCTTACCATATATTGACCGAGACCTCGAACGAGCTTTTATGCGACTCTGCATACAGTTAACGCTCGTATGAAGCTTCTATTTAAGAAATTGACTTGAATTTTTTATACCAAATAGAGCTTTCAACTATACTTACGATACTATACAAAAAAATTAAAAATTAAAAAATAAAAGTATTTTTTTTTCAAAACACGTTTAGTGTGATGAGTCGATCGACCCACCATACATACGCTCATAAGATTTTCAATATAGTTAAGGTCAGTGTGAGCTTATTTATACATATTTGAATTTCAAAATTTTGTGACAGTATAGAATTCTTAAGCATCCTGTGTATGTTTGTTAGCAAAATCCATTTTGTCAATTTTTTGCAAAATGGCGACAAGTATTAAAATTCAATCACTTATTACTCAGTAGTGTTCAATTTTGTCAAAAAGGTCTCTATACATGAAATGTTGAGAAGCCTAAAGCTCATCTAAGTAAAATATAAAAAATATATATTTTTGCTTGAAAACAAGCGATGTATCAGTTCGATCGTACCCCCATACTAGCCATTTTGAGACTTTCGGAAGAGTTAACGCTCTTAACTGCTTGGTTTCGAAGATTAAAATTTTAATTTTTAATATCGCATAGAACTAACGTGCAGCCCCTATACGTTATGTTTAAAAAAAATATATAAAATTTTTTTTCAAAATGGCGGCTATCGTAAAAATTCAAAGTGTCATAACTTTGCTAAATCAAATCCTACTGAAAAATGTCGTATGCAAAAAGTGTTTGGAATTTTATTTTGCATATAAAAGCAATTTTTAATTATTTTTTTTTTAATAAAAACCGAGTCTTACCATATATTGACCGAGACCTCGAACGAGCTTTTATGCGACTCTGCATACAGTTAACGCTCGTATGAAGCTTCTATTTAAGAAATTGACTTGAATTTTTTATACCAAATAGAGCTTTCAACTATACTTACGATACTATACAAAAAAATTAAAAATTAAAAAATAAAAGTATTTTTTTTTCAAAACACGTTTAGTGTGATGAGTCGATCGACCCACCATACATACGCTCATAAGATTTTCAATATAGTTAAGGTCAGTGTGAGCTTATTTATACATATTTGAATTTCAAAATTTTGTGACAGTATAGAATTCTTAAGCATCCTGTGTATGTTTGTTAGCAAAATCCATTTTGTCAATTTTTTGCAAAATGGCGACAAGTATTAAAATTCAATCACTTATTACTCAGTAGTGTTCAATTTTGTCAAAAAGGTCTCTATACATGAAATGTTGAGAAGCCTAAAGCTCATCTAAGTAAAATATAAAAAATATATATTTTTGCTTGAAAACAAGCGATGTATCAGTTCGATCGTACCCCCATACTAGCCATTTTGAGACTTTCGGAAGAGTTAACGCTCTTAACTGCTTGGTTTCGAAGATTAAAATTTTAATTTTTAATATCGCATAGAACTAACGTGCAGCCCCTATACGTTATGTTTAAAAAAAATATATAAATTTTTTTTTCAAAATGGCGGCTATCGTAAAAATTCAAAGTGTCATAACTTTGCTAAATCAAATCCTACTGAAAAATGTCGTATGCAAAAAGTGTTTGGAATTTTATTTTGCATATAAAAGCAATTTTTAATTATTTTTTTTTTAATAAAAACCGAGTCTTACCATATATTGACCGAGACCTCGAACGAGCTTTTATGCGACTCTGCATACAGTTAACGCTCGTATGAAGCTTCTATTTAAGAAATTGACTTGAATTTTTTATACCAAATAGAGCTTTCAACTATACTTACGATACTATACAAAAAAATTAAAAATTAAAAAATAAAAGTATTTTTTTTTCAAAACACGTTTAGTGTGATGAGTCGATCGACCCACCATACATACGCTCATAAGATTTTCAATATAGTTAAGGTCAGTGTGAGCTTATTTATACATATTTGAATTTCAAAATTTTGTGACAGTATAGAATTCTTAAGCATCCTGTGTATGTTTGTTAGCAAAATCCATTTTGTCAATTTTTTGCAAAATGGCGACAAGTATTAAAATTCAATCACTTATTACTCAGTAGTGTTCAATTTTGTCAAAAAGGTCTCTATACATGAAATGTTGAGAAGCCTAAAGCTCATCTAAGTAAAATATAAAAAATATATATTTTTGCTTGAAAACAAGCGATGTATCAGTTCGATCGTACCCCCATACTAGCCATTTTGAGACTTTCGGAAGAGTTAACGCTCTTAACTGCTTGGTTTCGAAGATTAAAATTTTAATTTTTAATATCGCATAGAACTAACGTGCAGCCCCTATACGTTATGTTTAAAAAAAATATATAAAATTTTTTTTCAAAATGGCGGCTATCGTAAAAATTCAAAGTGTCATAACTTTGCTAAATCAAATCCTACTGAAAAATGTCGTATGCAAAAAGTGTTTGGAATTTTATTTTGCATATAAAAGCAATTTTTAATTATTTTTTTTTTAATAAAAACCGAGTCTTACCATATATTGACCGAGACCTCGAACGAGCTTTTATGCGACTCTGCATACAGTTAACGCTCGTATGAAGCTTCTATTTAAGAAATTGACTTGAATTTTTTATACCAAATAGAGCTTTCAACTATACTTACGATACTATACAAAAAAATTAAAAATTAAAAAATAAAAGTATTTTTTTTTCAAAACACGTTTAGTGTGATGAGTCGATCGACCCACCATACATACGCTCATAAGATTTTCAATATAGTTAAGGTCAGTGTGAGCTTATTTATACATATTTGAATTTCAAAATTTTGTGACAGTATAGAATTCTTAAGCATCCTGTGTATGTTTGTTAGCAAAATCCATTTTGTCAATTTTTTGCAAAATGGCGACAAGTATTAAAATTCAATCACTTATTACTCAGTAGTGTTCAATTTTGTCAAAAAGGTCTCTATACATGAAATGTTGAGAAGCCTAAAGCTCATCTAAGTAAAATATAAAAAATATATATTTTTGCTTGAAAACAAGCGATGTATCAGTTCGATCGTACCCCCATACTAGCCATTTTGAGACTTTCGGAAGAGTTAACGCTCTTAACTGCTTGGTTTCGAAGATTAAAATTTTAATTTTTAATATCGCATAGAACTAACGTGCAGCCCCTATACGTTATGTTTAAAAAAAATATATAAAATTTTTTTTCAAAATGGCGGCTATCGTAAAAATTCAAAGTGTCATAACTTTGCTAAATCAAATCCTACTGAAAAATGTCGTATGCAAAAAGTGTTTGGAATTTTATTTTGCATATAAAAGCAATTTTTAATTATTTTTTTTTAATAAAAACCGAGTCTTACCATATATTGACCGAGACCTCGAACGAGCTTTTATGCGACTCTGCATACATTTAACGCTCGTATGAAGCTTCTATTTAAGAAATTGACTTGAATTTTTTATACCAAATAGAGCTTTCAACTATACTTACGATACTATACAAAAAAATTAAAAATTAAAAAATAAAAGTATTTTTTTTTCAAAACACGTTTAGTGTGATGAGTCGATCGACCCACCATACATACGCTCATAAGATTTTCAATATAGTTAAGGTCAGTGTGAGCTTATTTATACATATTTGAATTTCAAAATTTTGTGACAGTATAGAATTCTTAAGCATCCTGTGTATGTTTGTTAGCAAAATCCATTTTGTCAATTTTTTGCAAAATGGCGACAAGTATTAAAATTCAATCACTTATTACTCAGTAGTGTTCAATTTTGTCAAAAAGGTCTCTATACATGAAATGTTGAGAAGCCTAAAGCTCATCTAAGTAAAATATAAAAAATATATATTTTTGCTTGAAAACAAGCGATGTATCAGTTCGATCGTACCCCCATACTAGCCATTTTGAGACTTTCGGAAGAGTTAACGCTCTTAACTGCTTGGTTTCGAAGATTAAAATTTTAATTTTTAATATCGCATAGAACTAACGTGCAGCCCCTATACGTTATGTTTAAAAAAAATATATAAAATTTTTTTTCAAAATGGCGGCTATCGTAAAAATTCAAAGTGTCATAACTTTGCTAAATCAAATCCTACTGAAAAATGTCGTATGCAAAAAGTGTTTGGAATTTTATTTTGCATATAAAAGCAATTTTTAATTATTTTTTTTTTAATAAAAACCGAGTCTTACCATATATTGACCGAGACCTCGAACGAGCTTTTATGCGACTCTGCATACAGTTAACGCTCGTATGAAGCTTCTATTTAAGAAATTGACTTGAATTTTTTATACCAAATAGAGCTTTCAACTATACTTACGATACTATACAAAAAAATTAAAAATTAAAAAATAAAAGTATTTTTTTTTCAAAACACGTTTAGTGTGATGAGTCGATCGACCCACCATACATACGCTCATAAGATTTTCAATATAGTTAAGGTCAGTGTGAGCTTATTTATACATATTTGAATTTCAAAATTTTGTGACAGTATAGAATTCTTAAGCATCCTGTGTATGTTTGTTAGCAAAATCCATTTTGTCAATTTTTTGCAAAATGGCGACAAGTATTAAAATTCAATCACTTATTACTCAGTAGTGTTCAATTTTGTCAAAAAGGTCTCTATACATGAAATGTTGAGAAGCCTAAAGCTCATCTAAGTAAAATATAAAAAATATATATTTTTGCTTGAAAACAAGCGATGTATCAGTTCGATCGTACCCCCATACTAGCCATTTTGAGACTTTCGGAAGAGTTAACGCTCTTAACTGCTTGGTTTCGAAGATTAAAATTTTAATTTTTAATATCGCATAGAACTAACGTGCAGCCCCTATACGTTATGTTTAAAAAAAATATATAAAATTTTTTTTCAAATTGGCGGCTATCGTAAAAATTCAAAGTGTCATAACTTTGCTAAATCAAATCCTACTGAAAAATGTCGTATGCAAAAAGTGTTTGGAATTTTATTTTGCATATAAAAGCAATTTTTAATTATTTTTTTTTTAATAAAAACCGAGTCTTACCATATATTGACCGAGACCTCGAACGAGCTTTTATGCGACTCTGCATACAGTTAACGCTCGTATGAAGCTTCTATTTAAGAAATTGACTTGAATTTTTTATACCAAATAGAGCTTTCAACTATACTTACGATACTATACAAAAAAATTAAAAATTAAAAAATAAAAGTATTTTTTTTTCAAAACACGTTTAGTGTGATGAGTCGATCGACCCACCATACATACGCTCATAAGATTTTCAATATAGTTAAGGTCAGTGTGAGCTTATTTATACATATTTGAATTTCAAAATTTTGTGACAGTATAGAATTCTTAAGCATCCTGTGTATGTTTGTTAGCAAAATCCATTTTGTCAATTTTTTGCAAAATGGCGACAAGTATTAAAATTCAATCACTTATTACTCAGTAGTGTTCAATTTTGTCAAAAAGGTCTCTATACATGAAATGTTGAGAAGCCTAAAGCTCATCTAAGTAAAATATAAAAAATATATATTTTTGCTTGAAAACAAGCGATGTATCAGTTCGATCGTACCCCCATACTAGCCATTTTGAGACTTTCGGAAGAGTTAACGCTCTTAACTGCTTGGTTTCGAAGATTAAAATTTTAATTTTTAATATCGCATAGAACTAACGTGCAGCCCCTATACGTTATGTTTAAAAAAAATATATAAAATTTTTTTTCAAAATGGCGGCTATCGTAAAAATTCAAAGTGTCATAACTTTGCTAAATCAAATCCTACTGAAAAATGTCGTATGCAAAAAGTGTTTGGAATATTATTTTGCATATAAAAGCAATTTTTAATTATTTTTTTTTTAATAAAAACCGAGTCTTACCATATATTGACCGAGACCTCGAACGAGCTTTTATGCGACTCTGCATACAGTTAACGCTCGTATGAAGCTTCTATTTAAAAAATTGACTTGAATTTTTTATACCAAATAGAGCTTTCAACTATACTTACGATACTATACAAAAAAATTAAAAATTAAAAAATAAAAGTATTTTTTTTTCAAAACACGTTTAGTGTGATGAGTCGATCGACCCACCATACATACGCTCATAAGATTTTCAATATAGTTAAGGTCAGTGTGAGCTTATTTATACATATTTGAATTTCAAAATTTTGTGACAGTATAGAATTCTTAAGCATCCTGTGTATGTTTGTTAGCAAAATCCATTTTGTCAATTTTTTGCAAAATGGCGACAAGTATTAAAATTCAATCACTTATTACTCAGTAGTGTTCAATTTTGTCAAAAAGGTCTCTATACATGAAATGTTGAGAAGCCTAAAGCTCATCTAAGTAAAATATAAAAAATATATATTTTTGCTTGAAAACAAGCGATGTATCAGTTCGATCGTACCCCCATACTAGCCATTTTGAGACTTTCGGAAGAGTTAACGCTCTTAACTGCTTGGTTTCGAAGATTAAAATTTTAATTTTTAATATCGCATAGAACTAACGTGCAGCCCCTATACGTTATGTTTAAAAAAAATATATAAAATTTTTTTTCAAAATGGCGGCTATCGTAAAAATTCAAAGTGTCATAACTTTGCTAAATCAAATCCTACTGAAAAATGTCGTATGCAAAAAGTGTTTGGAATTTTATTTTGCATATAAAAGCAATTTTTAATTATTTTTTTTTTAATAAAAACCGAGTCTTACCATATATTGACCGAGACCTCGAACGAGCTTTTATGCGACTCTGCATACAGTTAACGCTCGTATGAAGCTTCTATTTAAGAAATTGACTTGAATTTTTTATACCAAATAGAGCTTTCAACTATACTTACGATACTATACAAAAAAATTAAAAATTAAAAAATAAAAGTATTTTTTTTTCAAAACACGTTTAGTGTGATGAGTCGATCGACCCACCATACATACGCTCATAAGATTTTCAATATAGTTATGGTCAGTGTGAGCTTATTTATACATATTTGAATTTCAAAATTTTGTGACAGTATAGAATTCTTAAGCATCCTGTGTATGTTTGTTAGCAAAATCCATTTTGTCAATTTTTTGCAAAATGGCGACAAGTATTAAAATTCAATCACTTATTACTCAGTAGTGTTCAATTTTGTCAAAAAGGTCTCTATACATGAAATGTTGAGAAGCCTAAAGCTCATCTAAGTAAAATATAAAAAATATATATTTTTGCTTGAAAACAAGCGATGTATCAGTTCGATCGTACCCCCATACTAGCCATTTTGAGACTTTCGGAAGAGTTAACGCTCTTAACTGCTTGGTTTCGAAGATTAAAATTTTAATTTTTAATATCGCATAGAACTAACGTGCAGCCCCTATACGTTATGTTTAAAAAAAATATATAAAATTTTTTTTCAAAATGGCGGCTATCGTAAAAATTCAAAGTGTCATAACTTTGCTAAATCAAATCCTACTGAAAAATGTCGTATGCAAAAGTGTTTGGAATTTTATTTTGCATATAAAAGCAATTTTTAATTATTTTTTTTTTAATAAAAACCGAGTCTTACCATATATTGACCGAGACCTCGAACGAGCTTTTATGCGACTCTGCATACAGTTAACGCTCGTATGAAGCTTCTATTTAAGAAATTGACTTGAATTTTTTATACCAAATAGAGCTTTCAACTATACTTACGATACTATACAAAAAAATTAAAAATTAAAAAATAAAAGTATTTTTTTTTCAAAACACGTTTAGTGTGATGAGTCGATCGACCCACCATACATACGCTCATAAGATTTTCAATATAGTTATGGTCAGTGTGAGCTTATTTATACATATTTGAATTTCAAAATTTTGTGACAGTATAGAATTCTTAAGCATCCTGTGTATGTTTGTTAGCAAAATCCATTTTGTCAATTTTTTGCAAAATGGCGACAAGTATTAAAATTCAATCACTTATTACTCAGTAGTGTTCAATTTTGTCAAAAAGGTCTCTATACATGAAATGTTGAGAAGCCTAAAGCTCATCTAAGTAAAATATAAAAAATATATATTTTTGCTTGAAAACAAGCGATGTATCAGTTCGATCGTACCCCCATACTAGCCATTTTGAGACTTTCGGAAGAGTTAACGCTCTTAACTGCTTGGTTTCGAAGATTAAAATTTTAATTTTTAATATCGCATAGAACTAACGTGCAGCCCCTATACGTTATGTTTAAAAAAAATATATAAAATTTTTTTTCAAAATGGCGGCTATCGTAAAAATTCAAAGTGTCATAACTTTGCTAAATCAAATCCTACTGAAAAATGTCGTATGCAAAAAGTGTTCGGAATTTTATTTTGCATATAAAAGCAATTTTTAATTATTTTTTTTTTAATAAAAACCGAGTCTTACCATATATTGACCGAGACCTCGAACGAGCTTTTATGCGACTCTGCATACAGTTAACGCTCGTATGAAGCTTCTATTTAAGAAATTGACTTGAATTTTTTATACCAAATAGAGCTTTCAACTATACTTACGATACTATACAAAAAAATTAAAAATTAAAAAATAAAAGTATTTTTTTTTCAAAACACGTTTAGTGTGATGAGTCGATCGACCCACCATACATACGCTCATAAGATTTTCAATATAGTTAAGGTCAGTGTGAGCTTATTTATACATATTTGAATTTCAAAATTTTGTGACAGTATAGAATTCTTAAGCATCCTGTGTATGTTTGTTAGCAAAATCCATTTTGTCAATTTTTTGCAAAATGGCGACAAGTATTAAAATTCAATCACTTATTACTCAGTAGTGTTCAATTTTGTCAAAAAGGTCTCTATACATGAAATGTTGAGAAGCCTAAAGCTCATCTAAGTAAAATATAAAAAATATATATTTTTGCTTGAAAACAAGCGATGTATCAGTTCGATCGTACCCCCATACTAGCCATTTTGAGACTTTCGGAAGAGTTAACGCTCTTAACTGCTTGGTTTCGAAGATTAAAATTTTAATTTTTAATATCGCATAGAACTAACGTGCAGCCCCTATACGTTATGTTTAAAAAAAATATATAAAATTTTTTTTCAAAATGGCGGCTATTGTAAAAATTCAAAGTGTCATAACTTTGCTAAATCAAATCCTACTGAAAAATGTCGTATGCAAAAAGTGTTTGGAATTTTATTTTGCATATAAAAGCAATTTTTAATTATTTTTTTTTTAATAAAAACCGAGTCTTACCATATATTGACCGAGACCTCGAACGAGCTTTTATGCGACTCTGCATACAGTTAACGCTCGTATGAAGCTTCTATTTAAGAAATTGACTTGAATTTTTTATACCAAATAGAGCTTTCAACTATACTTACGATACTATACAAAAAAATTAAAAATTAAAAAATAAAAGTATTTTTTTTTCAAAACACGTTTAGTGTGATGAGTCGATCGACCCACCATACATACGCTCATAAGATTTTCAATATAGTTAAGGTCAGTGTGAGCTTATTTATACATATTTGAATTTCAAAATTTTGTGACAGTATAGAATTCTTAAGCATCCTGTGTATGTTTGTTAGCAAAATCCATTTTGTCAATTTTTTGCAAAATGGCGACAAGTATTAAAATTCAATCACTTATTACTCAGTAGTGTTCAATTTTGTCAAAAAGGTCTCTATACATGAAATGTTGAGAAGCCTAAAGCTCATCTAAGTAAAATATAAAAAATATATATTTTTGCTTGAAAACAAGCGATGTATCAGTTCGATCGTACCCCCATACTAGCCATTTTGAGACTTTCGGAAGAGTTAACGCTCTTAACTGCTTGGTTTCGAAGATTAAAATTTTAATTTTTAATATCGCATAGAACTAACGTGCAGCCCCTATACGTTATGTTTAAAAAAAATATATAAATTTTTTTTTCAAAATGGCGGCTATCGTAAAAATTCAAAGTGTCATAACTTTGCTAAATCAAATCCTACTGAAAAATGTCGTACGCAAAAAGTGTTTGGAATTTTATTTTGCATATAAAAGCAATTTTTAATTATTTTTTTTTTAATAAAAACCGAGTCTTACCATATATTGACCGAGACCTCGAACGAGCTTTTATGCGACTCTGCATACAGTTAACGCTCGTATGAAGCTTCTATTTAAGAAATTGACTTGAATTTTTTATACCAAATAGAGCTTTCAACTATACTTACGATACTATACAAAAAAATTAAAAATTAAAAAATAAAAGTATTTTTTTTTCAAAACACGTTTAGTGTGATGAGTCGATCGACCCACCATACATACGCTCATAAGATTTTCAATATAGTTAAGGTCAGTGTGAGCTTATTTATACATATTTGAATTTCAAAATTTTGTGACAGTATAGAATTCTTAAGCATCCTGTGTATGTTTGTTAGCAAAATCCATTTTGTCAATTTTTTGCAAAATGGCGACAAGTATTAAAATTCAATCACTTATTACTCAGTAGTGTTCAATTTTGTCAAAAAGGTCTCTATACATGAAATGTTGAGAAGCCTAAAGCTCATCTAAGTAAAATATAAAAAATATATATTTTTGCTTGAAAACAAGCGATGTATCAGTTCGATCGTACCCCCATACTAGCCATTTTGAGACTTTCGGAAGAGTTAACGCTCTTAACTGCTTGGTTTCGAAGATTAAAATTTTAATTTTTAATATCGCATAGAACTAACGTGCAGCCCCTATACGTTATGTTTAAAAAAAATATATAAAATTTTTTTTCAAAATGGCGGCTATCGTAAAAATTCAAAGTGTCATAACTTTGCTAAATCAAATCCTACTGAAAAATGTCGTATGCAAAAAGTGTTCGGAATTTTATTTTGCATATAAAAGCAATTTTTAATTATTTTTTTTTTAATAAAAACCGAGTCTTACCATATATTGACCGAGACCTCGAACGAGCTTTTATGCGACTCTGCATACAGTTAACGCTCGTATGAAGCTTCTATTTAAGAAATTGACTTGAATTTTTTATACCAAATAGAGCTTTCAACTATACTTACGATACTATACAAAAAAATTAAAAATTAAAAAATAAAAGTATTTTTTTTTCAAAACACGTTTAGTGTGATGAGTCGATCGACCCACCATACATACGCTCATAAGATTTTCAATATAGTTAAGGTCAGTGTGAGCTTATTTATACATATTTGAATTTCAAAATTTTGTGACAGTATAGAATTCTTAAGCATCCTGTGTATGTTTGTTAGCAAAATCCATTTTGTCAATTTTTTGCAAAATGGCGACAAGTATTAAAATTCAATCACTTATTACTCAGTAGTGTTCAATTTTGTCAAAAAGGTCTCTATACATGAAATGTTGAGAAGCCTAAAGCTCATCTAAGTAAAATATAAAAAATATATATTTTTGCTTAAAAACAAGCGATGTATCAGTTCGATCGTACCCCCATACTAGCCATTTTGAGACTTTCGGAAGAGTTAACGCTCTTAACTGCTTGGTTTCGAAGATTAAAATTTTAATTTTTAATATCGCATAGAACTAACGTGCAGCCCCTATACGTTATGTTTAAAAAAAATATATAAAATTTTTTTTCAAAATGGCGGCTATCGTAAAAATTCAAAGTGTCATAACTTTGCTAAATCAAATACTACTGAAAAATGTCGTATGCAAAAAGTGTTTGGAATTTTATTTTGCATATAAAAGCAATTTTTAATTATTTTTTTTTTAATAAAAACCGAGTCTTACCATATATTGACCGAGACCTCGAACGAGCTTTTATGCGACTCTGCATACAGTTAACGCTCGTATGAAGCTTCTATTTAAGAAATTGACTTGAATTTTTTATACCAAATAGAGCTTTCAACTATACTTACGATACTATACAAAAAAATTAAAAATTAAAAAATAAAAGTATTTTTTTTTCAAAACACGTTTAGTGTGATGAGTCGATCGACCCACCATACATACGCTCATAAGATTTTCAATATAGTTAAGGTCAGTGTGAGCTTATTTATACATATTTGAATTTCAAAATTTTGTGACAGTATAGAATTCTTAAGCATCCTGTGTATGTTTGTTAGCAAAATCCATTTTGTCAATTTTTTGCAAAATGGCGACAAGTATTAAAATTCAATCACTTATTACTCAGTAGTGTTCAATTTTGTCAAAAAGGTCTCTATACATGAAATGTTGAGAAGCCTAAAGCTCATCTAAGTAAAATATAAAAAATATATATTTTTGCTTGAAAACAAGCGATGTATCAGTTCGATCGTACCCCCATACTAGCCATTTTGAGACTTTCGGAAGAGTTAACGCTCTTAACTGCTTGGTTTCGAAGATTAAAATTTTAATTTTTAATATCGCATAGAACTAACGTGCAGCCCCTATACGTTATGTTTAAAAAAAATATATAAAATTTTTTTTCAAAATGGCGGCTATCGTAAAAATTCAAAGTGTCATAACTTTGCTAAATCAAATCCTACTGAAAAATGTCGTACGCAAAAAGTGTTTGGAATTTTATTTTGCATATAAAAGCAATTTTTAATTATTTTTTTTTTAATAAAAACCGAGTCTTACCATATATTGACCGAGACCTCGAACGAGCTTTTATGCGACTCTGCATACAGTTAACGCTCGTATGAAGCTTCTATTTAAGAAATTGACTTGAATTTTTTATACCAAATAGAGCTTTCAACTATACTTACGATACTATACAAAAAAATTAAAAATTAAAAAATAAAAGTATTTTTTTTTCAAAACACGTTTAGTGTGATGAGTCGATCGACCCACCATACATACGCTCATAAGATTTTCAATATAGTTAAGGTCAGTGTGAGCTTATTTATACATATTTGAATTTCAAAATTTTGTGACAGTATAGAATTCTTAAGCATCCTGTGTATGTTTGTTAGCAAAATCCATTTTGTCAATTTTTTGCAAAATGGCGACAAGTATTAAAATTCAATCACTTATTACTCAGTAGTGTTCAATTTTGTCAAAAAGGTCTCTATACATGAAATGTTGAGAAGCCTAAAGCTCATCTAAGTAAAATATAAAAAATATATATTTTTGCTTGAAAACAAGCGATGTATCAGTTCGATCGTACCCCCATACTAGCCATTTTGAGACTTTCGGAAGAGTTAACGCTCTTAACTGCTTGGTTTCGAAGATTAAAATTTTAATTTTTAATATCGCATAGAACTAACGTGCAGCCCCTATACGTTATGTTTAAAAAAAATATATAAAATTTTTTTTCAAAATGGCGGCTATCGTAAAAATTCAAAGTGTCATAACTTTGCTAAATCAAATCCTACTGAAAAATGTCGTATGCAAAAAGTGTTTGGAATTTTATTTTGCATATAAAAGCAATTTTTAATTATTTTTTTTTTAATAAAAACCGAGTCTTACCATATATTGACCGAGACCTCGAACGAGCTTTTATGCGACTCTGCATACAGTTAACGCTCGTATGAAGCTTCTATTTAAGAAATTGACTTGAATTTTTTATACCAAATAGAGCTTTCAACTATACTTACGATACTATACAAAAAAATTAAAAATTAAAAAATAAAAGTATTTTTTTTTCAAAACACGTTTAGTGTGATGAGTCGATCGACCCACCATACATACGCTCATAAGATTTTCAATATAGTTAAGGTCAGTGTGAGCTTATTTATACATATTTGAATTTCAAAATTTTGTGACAGTATAGAATTCTTAAGCATCCTGTGTATGTTTGTTAGCAAAATCCATTTTGTCAATTTTTTGCAAAATGGCGACAAGTATTAAAATTCAATCACTTATTACTCAGTAGTGTTCAATTTTGTCAAAAAGGTCTCTATACATGAAATGTTGAGAAGCCTAAAGCTCATCTAAGTAAAATATAAAAAATATATATTTTTGCTTGAAAACAAGCGATGTATCAGTTCGATCGTACCCCCATACTAGCCATTTTGAGACTTTCGGAAGAGTTAACGCTCTTAACTGCTTGGTTTCGAAGATTAAAATTTTAATTTTTAATATCGCATAGAACTAACGTGCAGCCCCTATACGTTATGTTTAAAAAAAATATATAAAATTTTTTTTCAAAATGGCGGCTATCGTAAAAATTCAAAGTGTCATAACTTTGCTAAATCAAATCCTACTGAAAAATGTCGTACGCAAAAAGTGTTTGGAATTTTATTTTGCATATAAAAGCAATTTTTAATTATTTTTTTTTTAATAAAAACCGAGTCTTACCATATATTGACCGAGACCTCGAACGAGCTTTTATGCGACTCTGCATACAGTTAACGCTCGTATGAAGCTTCTATTTAAGAAATTGACTTGAATTTTTTATACCAAATAGAGCTTTCAACTATACTTACGATACTATACAAAAAAATTAAAAATTAAAAAATAAAAGTATTTTTTTTTCAAAACACGTTTAGTGTGATGAGTCGATCGACCCACCATACATACGCTCATAAGATTTTCAATATAGTTAAGGTCAGTGTGAGCTTATTTATACATATTTGAATTTCAAAATTTTGTGACAGTATAGAATTCTTAAGCATCCTGTGTATGTTTGTTAGCAAAATCCATTTTGTCAATTTTTTGCTAAATGGCGACAAGTATTAAAATTCAATCACTTATTACTCAGTAGTGTTCAATTTTGTCAAAAAGGTCTCTATACATGAAATGTTGAGAAGCCTAAAGCTCATCTAAGTAAAATATAAAAAATATATATTTTTGCTTGAAAACAAGCGATGTATCAGTTCGATCGTACCCCCATACTAGCCATTTTGAGACTTTCGGAAGAGTTAACGCTCTTAACTGCTTGGTTTCGAAGATTAAAATTTTAATTTTTAATATCGCATAGAACTAACGTGCAGCCCCTATACGTTATGTTTAAAAAAAATATATAAAATTTTTTTTCAAAATGGCGGCTATCGTAAAAATTCAAAGTGTCATAACTTTGCTAAATCGAATCCTACTGAAAAATGTCGTATGCAAAAAGTGTTTGGAATTTTATTTTGCATATAAAAGCAATTTTTAATTATTTTTTTTTTAATAAAAACCGAGTCTTACCATATATTGACCGAGACCTCGAACGAGCTTTTATGCGACTCTGCATACAGTTAACGCTCGTATGAAGCTTCTATTTAAGAAATTGACTTGAATTTTTTATACCAAATAGAGCTTTCAACTATACTTACGATACTATACAAAAAAATTAAAAATTAAAAAATAAAAGTATTTTTTTTTCAAAACACGTTTAGTGTGATGAGTCGATCGACCCACCATACATACGCTCATAAGATTTTCAATATAGTTAAGGTCAGTGTGAGCTTATTTATACATATTTGAATTTCAAAATTTTGTGACAGTATAGAATTCTTAAGCATCCTGTGTATGTTTGTTAGCAAAATCCATTTTGTCAATTTTTTGCAAAATGGCGACAAGTATTAAAATTCAATCACTTATTACTCAGTAGTGTTCAATTTTGTCAAAAAGGTCTCTATACATGAAATGTTGAGAAGCCTAAAGCTCATCTAAGTAAAATATAAAAAATATATATTTTTGCTTGAAAACAAGCGATGTATCAGTTCGATCGTACCCCCATACTAGCCATTTTGAGACTTTCGGAAGAGTTAACGCTCTTAACTGCTTGGTTTCGAAGATTAAAATTTTAATTTTTAATATCGCATAGAACTAACGTGCAGCCCCTATACGTTATGTTTAAAAAAAATATATAAAATTTTTTTTCAAAATGGCGGCTATCGTAAAAATTCAAAGTGTCATAACTTTGCTAAATCAAATCCTACTGAAAAATGTCGTATGCAAAAAGTGTTCGGAATTTTATTTTGCATATAAAAGCAATTTTTAATTATTTTTTTTTTAATAAAAACCGAGTCTTACCATATATTGACCGAGACCTCGAACGAGCTTTTATGCGACTCTGCATACAGTTAACGCTCGTATGAAGCTTCTATTTAAGAAATTGACTTGAATTTTTTATACCAAATAGAGCTTTCAACTATACTTACGATACTATACAAAAAAATTAAAAATTAAAAAATAAAAGTATTTTTTTTTCAAAACACGTTTAGTGTGATGAGTCGATCGACCCACCATACATACGCTCATAAGATTTTCAATATAGTTAAGGTCAGTGTGAGCTTATTTATACATATTTGAATTTCAAAATTTTGTGACAGTATAGAATTCTTAAGCATCCTGTGTATGTTTGTTAGCAAAATCCATTTTGTCAATTTTTTGCAAAATGGCGACAAGTATTAAAATTCAATCACTTATTACTCAGTAGTGTTCAATTTTGTCAAAAAGGTCTCTATACATGAAATGTTGAGAAGCCTAAAGCTCATCTAAGTAAAATATAAAAAATATATATTTTTGCTTAAAAACAAGCGATGTATCAGTTCGATCGTACCCCCATACTAGCCATTTTGAGACTTTCGGAAGAGTTAACGCTCTTAACTGCTTGGTTTCGAAGATTAAAATTTTAATTTTTAATATCGCATAGAACTAACGTGCAGCCCCTATACGTTATGTTTAAAAAAAATATATAAAATTTTTTTTCAAAATGGCGGCTATCGTAAAAATTCAAAGTGTCATAACTTTGCTAAATCAAATACTACTGAAAAATGTCGTATGCAAAAAGTGTTTGGAATTTTATTTTGCATATAAAAGCAATTTTTAATTATTTTTTTTTTAATAAAAACCGAGTCTTACCATATATTGACCGAGACCTCGAACGAGCTTTTATGCGACTCTGCATACAGTTAACGCTCGTATGAAGCTTCTATTTAAGAAATTGACTTGAATTTTTTATACCAAATAGAGCTTTCAACTATACTTACGATACTATACAAAAAAATTAAAAATTAAAAAATAAAAGTATTTTTTTTTCAAAACACGTTTAGTGTGATGAGTCGATCGACCCACCATACATACGCTCATAAGATTTTCAATATAGTTAAGGTCAGTGTGAGCTTATTTATACATATTTGAATTTCAAAATTTTGTGACAGTATAGAATTCTTAAGCATCCTGTGTATGTTTGTTAGCAAAATCCATTTTGTCAATTTTTTGCAAAATGGCGACAAGTATTAAAATTCAATCACTTATTACTCAGTAGTGTTCAATTTTGTCAAAAAGGTCTCTATACATGAAATGTTGAGAAGCCTAAAGCTCATCTAAGTAAAATATAAAAAATATATATTTTTGCTTGAAAACAAGCGATGTATCAGTTCGATCGTACCCCCATACTAGCCATTTTGAGACTTTCGGAAGAGTTAACGCTCTTAACTGCTTGGTTTCGAAGATTAAAATTTTAATTTTTAATATCGCATAGAACTAACGTGCAGCCCCTATACGTTATGTTTAAAAAAAATATATAAAATTTTTTTTCAAAATGGCGGCTATCGTAAAAATTCAAAGTGTCATAACTTTGCTAAATCAAATCCTACTGAAAAATGTCGTACGCAAAAAGTGTTTGGAATTTTATTTTGCATATAAAAGCAATTTTTAATTATTTTTTTTTTAATAAAAACCGAGTCTTACCATATATTGACCGAGACCTCGAACGAGCTTTTATGCGACTCTGCATACAGTTAACGCTCGTATGAAGCTTCTATTTAAGAAATTGACTTGAATTTTTTATACCAAATAGAGCTTTCAACTATACTTACGATACTATACAAAAAAATTAAAAATTAAAAAATAAAAGTATTTTTTTTTCAAAACACGTTTAGTGTGATGAGTCGATCGACCCACCATACATACGCTCATAAGATTTTCAATATAGTTAAGGTCAGTGTGAGCTTATTTATACATATTTGAATTTCAAAATTTTGTGACAGTATAGAATTCTTAAGCATCCTGTGTATGTTTGTTAGCAAAATCCATTTTGTCAATTTTTTGCAAAATGGCGACAAGTATTAAAATTCAATCACTTATTACTCAGTAGTGTTCAATTTTGTCAAAAAGGTCTCTATACATGAAATGTTGAGAAGCCTAAAGCTCATCTAAGTAAAATATAAAAAATATATATTTTTGCTTGAAAACAAGCGATGTATCAGTTCGATCGTACCCCCATACTAGCCATTTTGAGACTTTCGGAAGAGTTAACGCTCTTAACTGCTTGGTTTCGAAGATTAAAATTTTAATTTTTAATATCGCATAGAACTAACGTGCAGCCCCTATACGTTATGTTTAAAAAAAATATATAAAATTTTTTTTCAAAATGGCGGCTATCGTAAAAATTCAAAGTGTCATAACTTTGCTAAATCAAATCCTACTGAAAAATGTCGTATGCAAAAAGTGTTTGGAATTTTATTTTGCATATAAAAGCAATTTTTAATTATTTTTTTTTTAATAAAAACCGAGTCTTACCATATATTGACCGAGACCTCGAACGAGCTTTTATGCGACTCTGCATACAGTTAACGCTCGTATGAAGCTTCTATTTAAGAAATTGACTTGAATTTTTTATACCAAATAGAGCTTTCAACTATACTTACGATACTATACAAAAAAATTAAAAATTAAAAAATAAAAGTATTTTTTTTTCAAAACACGTTTAGTGTGATGAGTCGATCGACCCACCATACATACGCTCATAAGATTTTCAATATAGTTAAGGTCAGTGTGAGCTTATTTATACATATTTGAATTTCAAAATTTTGTGACAGTATAGAATTCTTAAGCATCCTGTGTATGTTTGTTAGCAAAATCCATTTTGTCAATTTTTTGCAAAATGGCGACAAGTATTAAAATTCAATCACTTATTACTCAGTAGTGTTCAATTTTGTCAAAAAGGTCTCTATACATGAAATGTTGAGAAGCCTAAAGCTCATCTAAGTAAAATATAAAAAATATATATTTTTGCTTGAAAACAAGCGATGTATCAGTTCGATCGTACCCCCATACTAGCCATTTTGAGACTTTCGGAAGAGTTAACGCTCTTAACTGCTTGGTTTCGAAGATTAAAATTTTAATTTTTAATATCGCATAGAACTAACGTGCAGCCCCTATACGTTATGTTTAAAAAAAATATATAAAATTTTTTTTCAAAATGGCGGCTATCGTAAAAATTCAAAGTGTCATAACTTTGCTAAATCAAATCCTACTGAAAAATGTCGTACGCAAAAAGTGTTTGGAATTTTATTTTGCATATAAAAGCAATTTTTAATTATTTTTTTTTTAATAAAAACCGAGTCTTACCATATATTGACCGAGACCTCGAACGAGCTTTTATGCGACTCTGCATACAGTTAACGCTCGTATGAAGCTTCTATTTAAGAAATTGACTTGAATTTTTTATACCAAATAGAGCTTTCAACTATACTTACGATACTATACAAAAAAATTAAAAATTAAAAAATAAAAGTATTTTTTTTTCAAAACACGTTTAGTGTGATGAGTCGATCGACCCACCATACATACGCTCATAAGATTTTCAATATAGTTAAGGTCAGTGTGAGCTTATTTATACATATTTGAATTTCAAAATTTTGTGACAGTATAGAATTCTTAAGCATCCTGTGTATGTTTGTTAGCAAAATCCATTTTGTCAATTTTTTGCAAAATGGCGACAAGTATTAAAATTCAATCACTTATTACTCAGTAGTGTTCAATTTTGTCAAAAAGGTCTCTATACATGAAATGTTGAGAAGCCTAAAGCTCATCTAAGTAAAATATAAAAAATATATATTTTTGCTTGAAAACAAGCGATGTATCAGTTCGATCGTACCCCCATACTAGCCATTTTGAGACTTTCGGAAGAGTTAACGCTCTTAACTGCTTGGTTTCGAAGATTAAAATTTTAATTTTTAATATCGCATAGAACTAACGTGCAGCCCCTATACGTTATGTTTAAAAAAAATATATAAAATTTTTTTTCAAAATGGCGGCTATCGTAAAAATTCAAAGTGTCATAACTTTGCTAAATCGAATCCTACTGAAAAATGTCGTATGCAAAAAGTGTTTGGAATTTTATTTTGCATATAAAAGCAATTTTTAATTATTTTTTTTTTAATAAAAACCGAGTCTTACCATATATTGACCGAGACCTCGAACGAGCTTTTATGCGACTCTGCATACAGTTAACGCTCGTATGAAGCTTCTATTTAAGAAATTGACTTGAATTTTTTATACCAAATAGAGCTTTCAACTATACTTACGATACTATACAAAAAAATTAAAAATTAAAAAATAAAAGTATTTTTTTTTCAAAACACGTTTAGTGTGATGAGTCGATCGACCCACCATACATACGCTCATAAGATTTTCAATATAGTTAAGGTCAGTGTGAGCTTATTTATACATATTTGAATTTCAAAATTTTGTGACAGTATAGAATTCTTAAGCATCCTGTGTATGTTTGTTAGCAAAATCCATTTTGTCAATTTTTTGCAAAATGGCGACAAGTATTAAAATTCAATCACTTATTACTCAGTAGTGTTCAATTTTGTCAAAAAGGTCTCTATACATGAAATGTTGAGAAGCCTAAAGCTCATCTAAGTAAAATATAAAAAATATATATTTTTGCTTGAAAACAAGCGATGTATCAGTTCGATCGTACCCCCATACTAGCCATTTTGAGACTTTCGGAAGAGTTAACGCTCTTAACTGCTTGGTTTCGAAGATTAAAATTTTAATTTTTAATATCGCATAGAACTAACGTGCAGCCCCTATACGTTATGTTTAAAAAAAATATATAAAATTTTTTTTCAAAATGGCGGCTATCGTAAAAATTCAAAGTGTCATAACTTTGCTAAATCAAATCCTACTGAAAAATGTCGTATGCAAAAAGTGTTTGGAATTTTATTTTGCATATAAAAGCAATTTTTAATTATTTTTTTTTTAATAAAAACCGAGTCTTACCATATATTGACCGAGACCTCGAACGAGCTTTTATGCGACTCTGCATACAGTTAACGCTCGTATGAAGCTTCTATTTAAGAAATTGACTTGAATTTTTTATACCAAATAGAGCTTTCAACTATACTTACGATACTATACAAAAAAATTAAAAATTAAAAAATAAAAGTATTTTTTTTTCAAAACACGTTTAGTGTGATGAGTCGATCGACCCACCATACATACGCTCATAAGATTTTCAATATAGTTAAGGTCAGTGTGAGCTTATTTATACATATTTGAATTTTAAAATTTTGTGACAGTATAGAATTCTTAAGCATCCTGTGTATGTTTGTTAGCAAAATCCATTTTGTCAATTTTTTGCAAAATGGCGACAAGTATTAAAATTCAATCACTTATTACTCAGTAGTGTTCAATTTTGTCAAAAAGGTCTCTATACATGAAATGTTGAGAAGCCTAAAGCTCATCTAAGTAAAATATAAAAAATATATATTTTTGCTTGAAAACAAGCGATGTATCAGTTCGATCGTACCCCCATACTAGCCATTTTGAGACTTTCGGAAGAGTTAACGCTCTTAACTGCTTGGTTTCGAAGATTAAAATTTTAATTTTTAATATCGCATAGAACTAACGTGCAGCCCCTATACGTTATGTTTAAAAAAAATATATAAAATTTTTTTTCAAAATGGCGGCTATCGTAAAAATTCAAAGTGTCATAACTTTGCTAAATCAAATCCTACTGAAAAATGTCGTATGCAAAAAGTGTTTGGAATTTTATTTTGCATATAAAAGCAATTTTTAATTATTTTTTTTTTAATAAAAACCGAGTCTTACCATATATTGACCGAGACCTCGAACGAGCTTTTATGCGACTCTGCATACAGTTAACGCTCGTATGAAGCTTCTATTTAAGAAATTGACTTGAATTTTTTATACCAAATAGAGCTTTCAACTATACTTACGATACTATACAAAAAAATTAAAAATTAAAAAATAAAAGTATTTTTTTTTCAAAACACGTTTAGTGTGATGAGTCGATCGACCCACCATACATACGCTCATAAGATTTTCAATATAGTTAAGGTCAGTGTGAGCTTATTTATACATATTTGAATTTCAAAATTTTGTGACAGTATAGAATTCTTAAGCATCCTGTGTATGTTTGTTAGCAAAATCCATTTTGTCAATTTTTTGCAAAATGGCGACAAGTATTAAAATTCAATCACTTATTACTCAGTAGTGTTCAATTTTGTCAAAAAGGTCTCTATACATGAAATGTTGAGAAGCCTAAAGCTCATCTAAGTAAAATATAAAAAATATATATTTTTGCTTGAAAACAAGCGATGTATCAGTTCGATCGTACCCCCATACTAGCCATTTTGAGACTTTCGGAAGAGTTAACGCTCTTAACTGCTTGGTTTCGAAGATTAAAATTTTAATTTTTAATATCGCATAGAACTAACGTGCAGCCCCTATACGTTATGTTTAAAAAAAATATATAAAATTTTTTTTCAAAATGGCGGCTATCGTAAAAATTCAAAGTGTCATAACTTTGCTAAATCAAATCCTACTGAAAAATGTCGTATGCAAAAAGTGTTTGGAATTTTATTTTGCATATAAAAGCAATTTTTAATTATTTTTTTTTTAATAAAAACCGAGTCTTACCATATATTGACCGAGACCTCGAACGAGCTTTTATGCGACTCTGCATACAGTTAACGCTCGTATGAAGCTTCTATTTAAGAAATTGACTTGAATTTTTTATACCAAATAGAGCTTTCAACTATACTTACGATACTATACAAAAAAATTAAAAATTAAAAAATAAAAGTATTTTTTTTTCAAAACACGTTTAGTGTGATGAGTCGATCGACCCACCATACATACGCTCATAAGATTTTCAATATAGTTAAGGTCAGTGTGAGCTTATTTATACATATTTGAATTTCAAAATTTTGTGACAGTATAGAATTCTTAAGCATCCTGTGTATGTTTGTTAGCAAAATCCATTTTGTCAATTTTTTGCAAAATGGCGACAAGTATTAAAATTCAATCACTTATTACTCAGTAGTGTTCAATTTTGTCAAAAAGGTCTCTATACATGAAATGTTGAGAAGCCTAAAGCTCATCTAAGTAAAATATAAAAAATATATATTTTTGCTTGAAAACAAGCGATGTATCAGTTCGATCGTACCCCCATACTAGCCATTTTGAGACTTTCGGAAGAGTTAACGCTCTTAACTGCTTGGTTTCGAAGATTAAAATTTTAATTTTTAATATCGCATAGAACTAACGTGCAGCCCCTATACGTTATGTTTAAAAAAAATATATAAAATTTTTTTTCAAAATGGCGGCTATCGTAAAAATTCAAAGTGTCATAACTTTGCTAAATCAAATCCTACTGAAAAATGTCGTATGCAAAAAGTGTTCGGAATTTTATTTTGCATATAAAAGCAATTTTTAATTATTTTTTTTTTAATAAAAACCGAGTCTTACCATATATTGACCGAGACCTCGAACGAGCTTTTATGCGACTCTGCATACAGTTAACGCTCGTATGAAGCTTCTATTTAAGAAATTGACTTGAATTTTTTATACCAAATAGAGCTTTCAACTATACTTACGATACTATACAAAAAAATTAAAAATTAAAAAATAAAAGTATTTTTTTTTCAAAACACGTTTAGTGTGATGAGTCGATCGACCCACCATACATACGCTCATAAGATTTTCAATATAGTTAAGGTCAGTGTGAGCTTATTTATACATATTTGAATTTCAAAATTTTGTGACAGTATAGAATTCTTAAGCATCCTGTGTATGTTTGTTAGCAAAATCCATTTTGTCAATTTTTTGCAAAATGGCGACAAGTATTAAAATTCAATCACTTATTACTCAGTAGTGTTCAATTTTGTCAAAAAGGTCTCTATACATGAAATGTTGAGAAGCCTAAAGCTCATCTAAGTAAAATATAAAAAATATATATTTTTGCTTGAAAACAAGCGATGTATCAGTTCGATCGTACCCCCATACTAGCCATTTTGAGACTTTCGGAAGAGTTAACGCTCTTAACTGCTTGGTTTCGAAGATTAAAATTTTAATTTTTAATATCGCATAGAACTAACGTGCAGCCCCTATACGTTATGTTTAAAAAAAATATATAAAATTTTTTTTCAAAATGGCGGCTATCGTAAAAATTCAAAGTGTCATAACTTTGCTAAATCAAATCCTACTGAAAAATGTCGTATGCAAAAAGTGTTCGGAATTTTATTTTGCATATAAAAGCAATTTTTAATTATTTTTTTTTTAATAAAAACCGAGTCTTACCATATATTGACCGAGACCTCGAACGAGCTTTTATGCGACTCTGCATACAGTTAACGCTCGTATGAAGCTTCTATTTAAGAAATTGACTTGAATTTTTTATACCAAATAGAGCTTTCAACTATACTTACGATACTATACAAAAAAATTAAAAATTAAAAAATAAAAGTATTTTTTTTTCAAAACACGTTTAGTGTGATGAGTCGATCGACCCACCATACATACGCTCATAAGATTTTCAATATAGTTAAGGTCAGTGTGAGCTTATTTATACATATTTGAATTTCAAAATTTTGTGACAGTATAGAATTCTTAAGCATCCTGTGTATGTTTGTTAGCAAAATCCATTTTGTCAATTTTTTGCAAAATGGCGACAAGTATTAAAATTCAATCACTTATTACTCAGTAGTGTTCAATTTTGTCAAAAAGGTCTCTATACATGAAATGTTGAGAAGCCTAAAGCTCATCTAAGTAAAATATAAAAAATATATATTTTTGCTTGAAAACAAGCGATGTATCAGTTCGATCGTACCCCCATACTAGCCATTTTGAGACTTTCGGAAGAGTTAACGCTCTTAACTGCTTGGTTTCGAAGATTAAAATTTTAATTTTTAATATCGCATAGAACTAACGTGCAGCCCCTATACGTTATGTTTAAAAAAAATATATAAAATTTTTTTTCAAAATGGCGGCTATCGTAAAAATTCAAAGTGTCATAACTTTGCTAAATCAAATCCTACTGAAAAATGTCGTATGCAAAAAGTGTTTGGAATTTTATTTTGCATATAAAAGCAATTTTTAATTATTTTTTTTTTAATAAAAACCGAGTCTTACCATATATTGACCGAGACCTCGAACGAGCTTTTATGCGACTCTGCATACAGTTAACGCTCGTATGAAGCTTCTATTTAAGAAATTGACTTGAATTTTTTATACCAAATAGAGCTTTCAACTATACTTACGATACTATACAAAAAAATTAAAAATTAAAAAATAAAAGTATTTTTTTTTCAAAACACGTTTAGTGTGATGAGTCGATCGACCCACCATACATACGCTCATAAGATTTTCAATATAGTTAAGGTCAGTGTGAGCTTATTTATACATATTTGAATTTCAAAATTTTGTGACAGTATAGAATTCTTAAGCATCCTGTGTATGTTTGTTAGCAAAATCCATTTTGTCAATTTTTTGCAAAATGGCGACAAGTATTAAAATTCAATCACTTATTACTCAGTAGTGTTCAATTTTGTCAAAAAGGTCTCTATACATGAAATGTTGAGAAGCCTAAAGCTCATCTAAGTAAAATATAAAAAATATATATTTTTGCTTGAAAACAAGCGATGTATCAGTTCGATCGTACCCCCATACTAGCCATTTTGAGACTTTCGGAAGAGTTAACGCTCTTAACTGCTTGGTTTCGAAGATTAAAATTTTAATTTTTAATATCGCATAGAACTAACGTGCAGCCCCTATACGTTATGTTTAAAAAAAATATATAAAATTTTTTTTCAAAATGGCGGCTATCGTAAAAATTCAAAGTGTCATAACTTTGCTAAATCAAATCCTACTGAAAAATGTCGTACGCAAAAAGTGTTTGGAATTTTATTTTGCATATAAAAGCAATTTTTAATTATTTTTTTTTTAATAAAAACCGAGTCTTACCATATATTGACCGAGACCTCGAACGAGCTTTTATGCGACTCTGCATACAGTTAACGCTCGTATGAAGCTTCTATTTAAGAAATTGACTTGAATTTTTTATACCAAATAGAGCTTTCAACTATACTTACGATACTATACAAAAAAATTAAAAATTAAAAAATAAAAGTATTTTTTTTTCAAAACACGTTTAGTGTGATGAGTCGATCGACCCACCATACATACGCTCATAAGATTTTCAATATAGTTAAGGTCAGTGTGAGCTTATTTATACATATTTGAATTTCAAAATTTTGTGACAGTATAGAATTCTTAAGCATCCTGTGTATGTTTGTTAGCAAAATCCATTTTGTCAATTTTTTGCAAAATGGCGACAAGTATTAAAATTCAATCACTTATTACTCAGTAGTGTTCAATTTTGTCAAAAAGGTCTCTATACATGAAATGTTGAGAAGCCTAAAGCTCATCTAAGTAAAATATAAAAAATATATATTTTTGCTTGAAAACAAGCGATGTATCAGTAGGATCGTACCCCCATACTAGCCATTTTGAGACTTTCGGAAGAGTTAACGCTCTTAACTGCTTGGTTTCGAAGATTAAAATTTTAATTTTTAATATCGCATAGAACTAACGTGCAGCCCCTATACGTTATGTTTAAAAAAAATATATAAAATTTTTTTTCAAAATGGCGGCTATCGTAAAAATTCAAAGTGTCATAACTTTGCTAAATCGAATCCTACTGAAAAATGTCGTATGCAAAAAGTGTTTGGAATTTTATTTTGCATATAAAAGCAATTTTTAATTATTTTTTTTTTAATAAAAACCGAGTCTTACCATATATTGACCGAGACCTCGAACGAGCTTTTATGCGACTCTGCATACAGTTAACGCTCGTATGAAGCTTCTATTTAAGAAATTGACTTGAATTTTTTATACCAAATAGAGCTTTCAACTATACTTACGATACTATACAAAAAAATTAAAAATTAAAAAATAAAAGTATTTTTTTTTCAAAACACGTTTAGTGTGATGAGTCGATCGACCCACCATACATACGCTCATAAGATTTTCAATATAGTTAAGGTCAGTGTGAGCTTATTTATACATATTTGAATTTCAAAATTTTGTGACAGTATAGAATTCTTAAGCATCCTGTGTATGTTTGTTAGCAAAATCCATTTTGTCAATTTTTTGCAAAATGGCGACAAGTATTAAAATTCAATCACTTATTACTCAGTGTTGTTCAATTTTGTCAAAAAGGTCTCTATACATGAAATGTTGAGAAGCCTAAAGCTCATCTAAGTAAAATATAAAAAATATATATTTTTGCTTGAAAACAAGCGATGTATCAGTTCGATCGTACCCCCATACTAGCCATTTTGAGACTTTCGGAAGAGTTAACGCTCTTAACTGCTTGGTTTCGAAGATTAAAATTTTAATTTTTAATATCGCATAGAACTAACGTGCAGCCCCTATACGTTATGTTTAAAAAAAATATATAAATTTTTTTTTCAAAATGGCGGCTATCGTAAAAATTCAAAGTGTCATAACTTTGCTAAATCAAATCCTACTGAAAAATGTCGTATGCAAAAAGTGTTTGGAATTTTATTTTGCATATAAAAGCAATTTTTAATTATTTTTTTTTTAATAAAAACCGAGTCTTACCATATATTGACCGAGACCTCGAACGAGCTTTTATGCGACTCTGCATACAGTTAACGCTCGTATGAAGCTTCTATTTAAGAAATTGACTTGAATTTTTTATACCAAATAGAGCTTTCAACTATACTTACGATACTATACAAAAAAATTAAAAATTAAAAAATAAAAGTATTTTTTTTTCAAAACACGTTTAGTGTGATGAGTCGATCGACCCACCATACATACGCTCATAAGATTTTCAATATAGTTAAGGTCAGTGTGAGCTTATTTATACATATTTGAATTTCAAAATTTTGTGACAGTATAGAATTCTTAAGCATCCTGTGTATGTTTGTTAGCAAAATCCATTTTGTCAATTTTTTGCAAAATGGCGACAAGTATTAAAATTCAATCACTTATTACTCAGTAGTGTTCAATTTTGTCAAAAAGGTCTCTATACATGAAATGTTGAGAAGCCTAAAGCTCATCTAAGTAAAATATAAAAAATATATATTTTTGCTTGAAAACAAGCGATGTATCAGTTCGATCGTACCCCCATACTAGCCATTTTGAGACTTTCGGAAGAGTTAACGCTCTTAACTGCTTGGTTTCGAAGATTAAAATTTTAATTTTTAATATCGCATAGAACTAACGTGCAGCCCCTATACGTTATGTTTAAAAAAAATATATAAAATTTTTTTTCAAAATGGCGGCTATCGTAAAAATTCAAAGTGTCATAACTTTGCTAAATCAAATCCTACTGAAAAATGTCGTATGCAAAAAGTGTTTGGAATTTTATTTTGCATATAAAAGCAATTTTTAATTATTTTTTTTTTAATAAAAACCGAGTCTTACCATATATTGACCGAGACCTCGAACGAGCTTTTATGCGACTCTGCATACAGTTAACGCTCGTATGAAGCTTCTATTTAAGAAATTGACTTGAATTTTTTATACCAAATAGAGCTTTCAACTATACTTACGATACTATACAAAAAAATTAAAAATTAAAAAATAAAAGTATTTTTTTTTCAAAACACGTTTAGTGTGATGAGTCGATCGACCCACCATACATACGCTCATAAGATTTTCAATATAGTTAAGGTCAGTGTGAGCTTATTTATACATATTTGAATTTTAAAATTTTGTGACAGTATAGAATTCTTAAGCATCCTGTGTATGTTTGTTAGCAAAATCCATTTTGTCAATTTTTTGCAAAATGGCGACAAGTATTAAAATTCAATCACTTATTACTCAGTAGTGTTCAATTTTGTCAAAAAGGTCTCTATACATGAAATGTTGAGAAGCCTAAAGCTCATCTAAGTAAAATATAAAAAATATATATTTTTGCTTGAAAACAAGCGATGTATCAGTTCGATCGTACCCCCATACTAGCCATTTTGAGACTTTCGGAAGAGTTAACGCTCTTAACTGCTTGGTTTCGAAGATTAAAATTTTAATTTTTAATATCGCATAGAACTAACGTGCAGCCCCTATACGTTATGTTTAAAAAAAATATATAAAATTTTTTTTCAAAATGGCGGCTATCGTAAAAATTCAAAGTGTCATAACTTTGCTAAATCAAATCCTACTGAAAAATGTCGTATGCAAAAAGTGTTCGGAATTTTATTTTGCATATAAAAGCAATTTTTAATTATTTTTTTTTTAATAAAAACCGAGTCTTACCATATATTGACCGAGACCTCGAACGAGCTTTTATGCGACTCTGCATACAGTTAACGCTCGTATGAAGCTTCTATTTAAGAAATTGACTTGAATTTTTTATACCAAATAGAGCTTTCAACTATACTTACGATACTATACAAAAAAATTAAAAATTAAAAAATAAAAGTATTTTTTTTTCAAAACACGTTTAGTGTGATGAGTCGATCGACCCACCATACATACGCTCATAAGATTTTCAATATAGTTAAGGTCAGTGTGAGCTTATTTATACATATTTGAATTTCAAAATTTTGTGACAGTATAGAATTCTTAAGCATCCTGTGTATGTTTGTTAGCAAAATCCATTTTGTCAATTTTTTGCAAAATGGCGACAAGTATTAAAATTCAATCACTTATTACTCAGTAGTGTTCAATTTTGTCAAAAAGGTCTCTATACATGAAATGTTGAGAAGCCTAAAGCTCATCTAAGTAAAATATAAAAAATATATATTTTTGCTTGAAAACAAGCGATGTATCAGTTCGATCGTACCCCCATACTAGCCATTTTGAGACTTTCGGAAGAGTTAACGCTCTTAACTGCTTGGTTTCGAAGATTAAAATTTTAATTTTTAATATCGCATAGAACTAACGTGCAGCCCCTATACGTTATGTTTAAAAAAAATATATAAAATTTTTTTTCAAAATGGCGGCTATCGTAAAAATTCAAAGTGTCATAACTTTGCTAAATCAAATCCTACTGAAAAATGTCGTATGCAAAAAGTGTTTGGAATTTTATTTTGCATATAAAAGCAATTTTTAATTATTTTTTTTTTAATAAAAACCGAGTCTTACCATATATTGACCGAGACCTCGAACGAGCTTTTATGCGACTCTGCATACAGTTAACGCTCGTATGAAGCTTCTATTTAAGAAATTGACTTGAATTTTTTATACCAAATAGAGCTTTCAACTATACTTACGATACTATACAAAAAAATTAAAAATTAAAAAATAAAAGTATTTTTTTTTCAAAACACGTTTAGTGTGATGAGTCGATCGACCCACCATACATACGCTCATAAGATTTTCAATATAGTTAAGGTCAGTGTGAGCTTATTTATACATATTTGAATTTTAAAATTTTGTGACAGTATAGAATTCTTAAGCATCCTGTGTATGTTTGTTAGCAAAATCCATTTTGTCAATTTTTTGCAAAATGGCGACAAGTATTAAAATTCAATCACTTATTACTCAGTAGTGTTCAATTTTGTCAAAAAGGTCTCTATACATGAAATGTTGAGAAGCCTAAAGCTCATCTAAGTAAAATATAAAAAATATATATTTTTGCTTGAAAACAAGCGATGTATCAGTTCGATCGTACCCCCATACTAGCCATTTTGAGACTTTCGGAAGAGTTAACGCTCTTAACTGCTTGGTTTCGAAGATTAAAATTTTAATTTTTAATATCGCATAGAACTAACGTGCAGCCCCTATACGTTATGTTTAAAAAAAATATATAAAATTTTTTTTCAAAATGGCGGCTATCGTAAAAATTCAAAGTGTCATAACTTTGCTAAATCAAATCCTACTGAAAAATGTCGTACGCAAAAAGTGTTTGGAATTTTATTTTGCATATAAAAGCAATTTTTAATTATTTTTTTTTTAATAAAAACCGAGTCTTACCATATATTGACCGAGACCTCGAACGAGCTTTTATGCGACTCTGCATACAGTTAACGCTCGTATGAAGCTTCTATTTAAGAAATTGACTTGAATTTTTTATACCAAATAGAGCTTTCAACTATACTTACGATACTATACAAAAAAATTAAAAATTAAAAAATAAAAGTATTTTTTTTTCAAAACACGTTTAGTGTGATGAGTCGATCGACCCACCATACATACGCTCATAAGATTTTCAATATAGTTAAGGTCAGTGTGAGCTTATTTATACATATTTGAATTTCAAAATTTTGTGACAGTATAGAATTCTTAAGCATCCTGTGTATGTTTGTTAGCAAAATCCATTTTGTCAATTTTTTGCAAAATGGCGACAAGTATTAAAATTCAATCACTTATTACTCAGTAGTGTTCAATTTTGTCAAAAAGGTCTCTATACATGAAATGTTGAGAAGCCTAAAGCTCATCTAAGTAAAATATAAAAAATATATATTTTTGCTTGAAAACAAGCGATGTATCAGTTCGATCGTACCCCCATACTAGCCATTTTGAGACTTTCGGAAGAGTTAACGCTCTTAACTGCTTGGTTTCGAAGATTAAAATTTTAATTTTTAATATCGCATAGAACTAACGTGCAGCCCCTATACGTTATGTTTAAAAAAAATATATAAAATTTTTTTTCAAAATGGCGGCTATCGTAAAAATTCAAAGTGTCATAACTTTGCTAAATCGAATCCTACTGAAAAATGTCGTATGCAAAAAGTGTTTGGAATTTTATTTTGCATATAAAAGCAATTTTTAATTATTTTTTTTTTAATAAAAACCGAGTCTTACCATATATTGACCGAGACCTCGAACGAGCTTTTATGCGACTCTGCATACAGTTAACGCTCGTATGAAGCTTCTATTTAAGAAATTGACTTGAATTTTTTATACCAAATAGAGCTTTCAACTATACTTACGATACTATACAAAAAAATTAAAAATTAAAAAATAAAAGTATTTTTTTTTCAAAACACGTTTAGTGTGATGAGTCGATCGACCCACCATACATACGCTCATAAGATTTTCAATATAGTTAAGGTCAGTGTGAGCTTATTTATACATATTTGAATTTCAAAATTTTGTGACAGTATAGAATTCTTAAGCATCCTGTGTATGTTTGTTAGCAAAATCCATTTTGTCAATTTTTTGCAAAATGGCGACAAGTATTAAAATTCAATCACTTATTACTCAGTAGTGTTCAATTTTGTCAAAAAGGTCTCTATACATGAAATGTTGAGAAGCCTAAAGCTCATCTAAGTAAAATATAAAAAATATATATTTTTGCTTGAAAACAAGCGATGTATCAGTTCGATCGTACCCCCATACTAGCCATTTTGAGACTTTCGGAAGAGTTAACGCTCTTAACTGCTTGGTTTCGAAGATTAAAATTTTAATTTTTAATATCGCATAGAACTAACGTGCAGCCCCTATACGTTATGTTTAAAAAAAATATATAAAATTTTTTTTCAAAATGGCGGTAATCGTAAAAATTCAAAGTGTCATAACTTTGCTAAATCAAATCCTACTGAAAAATGTCGTATGCAAAAAGTGTTTGGAATTTTATTTTGCATATAAAAGCAATTTTTAATTATTTTTTTTTTAATAAAAACCGAGTCTTACCATATATTGACCGAGACCTCGAACGAGCTTTTATGCGACTCTGCATACAGTTAACGCTCGTATGAAGCTTCTATTTAAGAAATTGACTTGAATTTTTTATACCAAATAGAGCTTTCAACTATACTTACGATACTATACAAAAAAATTAAAAATTAAAAAATAAAAGTATTTTTTTTTCAAAACACGTTTAGTGTGATGAGTCGATCGACCCACCATACATACGCTCATAAGATTTTCAATATAGTTAAGGTCAGTGTGAGCTTATTTATACATATTTGAATTTTAAAATTTTGTGACAGTATAGAATTCTTAAGCATCCTGTGTATGTTTGTTAGCAAAATCCATTTTGTCAATTTTTTGCAAAATGGCGACAAGTATTAAAATTCAATCACTTATTACTCAGTAGTGTTCAATTTTGTCAAAAAGGTCTCTATACATGAAATGTTGAGAAGCCTAAAGCTCATCTAAGTAAAATATAAAAAATATATATTTTTGCTTGAAAACAAGCGATGTATCAGTTCGATCGTACCCCCATACTAGCCATTTTGAGACTTTCGGAAGAGTTAACGCTCTTAACTGCTTGGTTTCGAAGATTAAAATTTTAATTTTTAATATCGCATAGAACTAACGTGCAGCCCCTATACGTTATGTTTAAAAAAAATATATAAAATTTTTTTTCAAAATGGCGGCTATCGTAAAAATTCAAAGTGTCATAACTTTGCTAAATCGAATCCTACTGAAAAATGTCGTATGCAAAAAGTGTTTGGAATTTTATTTTGCATATAAAAGCAATTTTTAATTATTTTTTTTTTAATAAAAACCGAGTCTTACCATATATTGACCGAGACCTCGAACGAGCTTTTATGCGACTCTGCATACAGTTAACGCTCGTATGAAGCTTCTATTTAAGAAATTGACTTGAATTTTTTATACCAAATAGAGCTTTCAACTATACTTACGATACTATACAAAAAAATTAAAAATTAAAAAATAAAAGTATTTTTTTTTCAAAACACGTTTAGTGTGATGAGTCGATCGACCCACCATACATACGCTCATAAGATTTTCAATATAGTTAAGGTCAGTGTGAGCTTATTTATACATATTTGAATTTCAAAATTTTGTGACAGTATAGAATTCTTAAGCATCCTGTGTATGTTTGTTAGCAAAATCCATTTTGTCAATTTTTTGCAAAATGGCGACAAGTATTAAAATTCAATCACTTATTACTCAGTGTTGTTCAATTTTGTCAAAAAGGTCTCTATACATGAAATGTTGAGAAGCCTAAAGCTCATCTAAGTAAAATATAAAAAATATATATTTTTGCTTGAAAACAAGCGATGTATCAGTTCGATCGTACCCCCATACTAGCCATTTTGAGACTTTCGGAAGAGTTAACGCTCTTAACTGCTTGGTTTCGAAGATTAAAATTTTAATTTTTAATATCGCATAGAACTAACGTGCAGCCCCTATACGTTATGTTTAAAAAAAATATATAAAATTTTTTTTCAAAATGGCGGCTATCGTAAAAATTCAAAGTGTCATAACTTTGCTAAATCAAATCCTACTGAAAAATGTCGTACGCAAAAAGTGTTTGGAATTTTATTTTGCATATAAAAGCAATTTTTAATTATTTTATTTTTAATAAAAACCGAGTCTTACCATATATTGACCGAGACCTCGAACGAGCTTTTATGCGACTCTGCATACAGTTAACGCTCGTATGAAGCTTCTATTTAAGAAATTGACTTGAATTTTTTATACCAAATAGAGCTTTCAACTATACTTACGATACTATACAAAAAAATTAAAAATTAAAAAATAAAAGTATTTTTTTTTCAAAACACGTTTAGTGTGATGAGTCGATCGACCCACCATACATACGCTCATAAGATTTTCAATATAGTTAAGGTCAGTGTGAGCTTATTTATACATATTTGAATTTCAAAATTTTGTGACAGTATAGAATTCTTAAGCATCCTGTGTATGTTTGTTAGCAAAATCCATTTTGTCAATTTTTTGCAAAATGGCGACAAGTATTAAAATTCAATCACTTATTACTCAGTAGTGTTCAATTTTGTCAAAAAGGTCTCTATACATGAAATGTTGAGAAGCCTAAAGCTCATCTAAGTAAAATATAAAAAATATATATTTTTGCTTGAAAACAAGCGATGTATCAGTTCGATCGTACCCCCATACTAGCCATTTTGAGACTTTCGGAAGAGTTAACGCTCTTAACTGCTTGGTTTCGAAGATTAAAATTTTAATTTTTAATATCGCATAGAACTAACGTGCAGCCCCTATACGTTATGTTTAAAAAAAATATATAAAATTTTTTTTCAAAATGGCGGCTATCGTAAAAATTCAAAGTGTCATAACTTTGCTAAATCGAATCCTACTGAAAAATGTCGTATGCAAAAAGTGTTTGGAATTTTATTTTGCATATAAAAGCAATTTTTAATTATTTTTTTTTTAATAAAAACCGAGTCTTACCATATATTGACCGAGACCTCGAACGAGCTTTTATGCGACTCTGCATACAGTTAACGCTCGTATGAAGCTTCTATTTAAGAAATTGACTTGAATTTTTTATACCAAATAGAGCTTTCAACTATACTTACGATACTATACAAAAAAATTAAAAATTAAAAAATAAAAGTATTTTTTTTTCAAAACACGTTTAGTGTGATGAGTCGATCGACCCACCATACATACGCTCATAAGATTTTCAATATAGTTAAGGTCAGTGTGAGCTTATTTATACATATTTGAATTTCAAAATTTTGTGACAGTATAGAATTCTTAAGCATCCTGTGTATGTTTGTTAGCAAAATCCATTTTGTCAATTTTTTGCAAAATGGCGACAAGTATTAAAATTCAATCACTTATTACTCAGTGTTGTTCAATTTTGTCAAAAAGGTCTCTATACATGAAATGTTGAGAAGCCTAAAGCTCATCTAAGTAAAATATAAAAAATATATATTTTTGCTTGAAAACAAGCGATGTATCAGTTCGATCGTACCCCCATACTAGCCATTTTGAGACTTTCGGAAGAGTTAACGCTCTTAACTGCTTGGTTTCGAAGATTAAAATTTTAATTTTTAATATCGCATAGAACTAACGTGCAGCCCCTATACGTTATGTTTAAAAAAAATATATAAAATTTTTTTTCAAAATGGCGGCTATCGTAAAAATTCAAAGTGTCATAACTTTGCTAAATCAAATCCTACTGAAAAATGTCGTATGCAAAAAGTGTTTGGAATTTTATTTTGCATATAAAAGCAATTTTTAATTATTTTTTTTTTAATAAAAACCGAGTCTTACCATATATTGACCGAGACCTCGAACGAGCTTTTATGCGACTCTGCATACAGTTAACGCTCGTATGAAGCTTCTATTTAAGAAATTGACTTGAATTTTTTATACCAAATAGAGCTTTCAACTATACTTACGATACTATACAAAAAAATTAAAAATTAAAAAATAAAAGTATTTTTTTTTCAAAACACGTTTAGTGTGATGAGTCGATCGACCCACCATACATACGCTCATAAGATTTTCAATATAGTTAAGGTCAGTGTGAGCTTATTTATACATATTTGAATTTCAAAATTTTGTGACAGTATAGAATTCTTAAGCATCCTGTGTATGTTTGTTAGCAAAATCCATTTTGTCAATTTTTTGCAAAATGGCGACAAGTATTAAAATTCAATCACTTATTACTCAGTAGTGTTCAATTTTGTCAAAAAGGTCTCTATACATGAAATGTTGAGAAGCCTAAAGCTCATCTAAGTAAAATATAAAAAATATATATTTTTGCTTGAAAACAAGCGATGTATCAGTTCGATCGTACCCCCATACTAGCCATTTTGAGACTTTCGGAAGAGTTAACGCTCTTAACTGCTTGGTTTCGAAGATTAAAATTTTAATTTTTAATATCGCATAGAACTAACGTGCAGCCCCTATACGTTATGTTTAAAAAAAATATATAAAATTTTTTTTCAAAATGGCGGCTATCGTAAAAATTCAAAGTGTCATAACTTTGCTAAATCAAATCCTACTGAAAAATGTCGTATGCAAAAAGTGTTTGGAATTTTATTTTGCATATAAAAGCAATTTTTAATTATTTTTTTTTTAATAAAAACCGAGTCTTACCATATATTGACCGAGACCTCGAACGAGCTTTTATGCGACTCTGCATACAGTTAACGCTCGTATGAAGCTTCTATTTAAGAAATTGACTTGAATTTTTTATACCAAATAGAGCTTTCAACTATACTTACGATACTATACAAAAAAATTAAAAATTAAAAAATAAAAGTATTTTTTTTTCAAAACACGTTTAGTGTGATGAGTCGATCGACCCACCATACATACGCTCATAAGATTTTCAATATAGTTAAGGTCAGTGTGAGCTTATTTATACATATTTGAATTTTAAAATTTTGTGACAGTATAGAATTCTTAAGCATCCTGTGTATGTTTGTTAGCAAAATCCATTTTGTCAATTTTTTGCAAAATGGCGACAAGTATTAAAATTCAATCACTTATTACTCAGTAGTGTTCAATTTTGTCAAAAAGGTCTCTATACATGAAATGTTGAGAAGCCTAAAGCTCATCTAAGTAAAATATAAAAAATATATATTTTTGCTTGAAAACAAGCGATGTATCAGTTCGATCGTACCCCCATACTAGCCATTTTGAGACTTTCGGAAGAGTTAACGCTCTTAACTGCTTGGTTTCGAAGATTAAAATTTTAATTTTTAATATCGCATAGAACTAACGTGCAGCCCCTATACGTTATGTTTAAAAAAAATATATAAAATTTTTTTTCAAAATGGCGGCTATCGTAAAAATTCAAAGTGTCATAACTTTGCTAAATCAAATCCTACTGAAAAATGTCGTATGCAAAAAGTGTTCGGAATTTTATTTTGCATATAAAAGCAATTTTTAATTATTTTTTTTTTAATAAAAACCGAGTCTTACCATATATTGACCGAGACCTCGAACGAGCTTTTATGCGACTCTGCATACAGTTAACGCTCGTATGAAGCTTCTATTTAAGAAATTGACTTGAATTTTTTATACCAAATAGAGCTTTCAACTATACTTACGATACTATACAAAAAAATTAAAAATTAAAAAATAAAAGTATTTTTTTTTCAAAACACGTTTAGTGTGATGAGTCGATCGACCCACCATACATACGCTCATAAGATTTTCAATATAGTTAAGGTCAGTGTGAGCTTATTTATACATATTTGAATTTCAAAATTTTGTGACAGTATAGAATTCTTAAGCATCCTGTGTATGTTTGTTAGCAAAATCCATTTTGTCAATTTTTTGCAAAATGGCGACAAGTATTAAAATTCAATCACTTATTACTCAGTAGTGTTCAATTTTGTCAAAAAGGTCTCTATACATGAAATGTTGAGAAGCCTAAAGCTCATCTAAGTAAAATATAAAAAATATATATTTTTGCTTGAAAACAAGCGATGTATCAGTTCGATCGTACCCCCATACTAGCCATTTTGAGACTTTCGGAAGAGTTAACGCTCTTAACTGCTTGGTTTCGAAGATTAAAATTTTAATTTTTAATATCGCATAGAACTAACGTGCAGCCCCTATACGTTATGTTTAAAAAAAATATATAAAATTTTTTTTCAAAATGGCGGCTATCGTAAAAATTCAAAGTGTCATAACTTTGCTAAATCAAATCCTACTGAAAAATGTCGTACGCAAAAAGTGTTTGGAATTTTATTTTGCATATAAAAGCAATTTTTAATTATTTTTTTTTTAATAAAAACCGAGTCTTACCATATATTGACCGAGACCTCGAACGAGCTTTTATGCGACTCTGCATACAGTTAACGCTCGTATGAAGCTTCTATTTAAGAAATTGACTTGAATTTTTTATACCAAATAGAGCTTTCAACTATACTTACGATACTATACAAAAAAATTAAAAATTAAAAAATAAAAGTATTTTTTTTTCAAAACACGTTTAGTGTGATGAGTCGATCGACCCACCATACATACGCTCATAAGATTTTCAATATAGTTAAGGTCAGTGTGAGCTTATTTATACATATTTGAATTTCAAAATTTTGTGACAGTATAGAATTCTTAAGCATCCTGTGTATGTTTGTTAGCAAAATCCATTTTGTCAATTTTTTGCAAAATGGCGACAAGTATTAAAATTCAATCACTTATTACTCAGTAGTGTTCAATTTTGTCAAAAAGGTCTCTATACATGAAATGTTGAGAAGCCTAAAGCTCATCTAAGTAAAATATAAAAAATATATATTTTTGCTTGAAAACAAGCGATGTATCAGTTCGATCGTACCCCCATACTAGCCATTTTGAGACTTTCGGAAGAGTTAACGCTCTTAACTGCTTGGTTTCGAAGATTAAAATTTTAATTTTTAATATCGCATAGAACTAACGTGCAGCCCCTATACGTTATGTTTAAAAAAAATATATAAAATTTTTTTTCAAAATGGCGGCTATCGTAAAAATTCAAAGTGTCATAACTTTGCTAAATTAAATCCTACTGAAAAATGTCGTACGCAAAAAGTGTTTGGAATTTTATTTTGCATATAAAAGCAATTTTTAATTATTTTTTTTTTAATAAAAACCGAGTCTTACCATATATTGACCGAGACCTCGAACGAGCTTTTATGCGACTCTGCATACAGTTAACGCTCGTATGAAGCTTCTATTTAAGAAATTGACTTGAATTTTTTATACCAAATAGAGCTTTCAACTATACTTACGATACTATACAAAAAAATTAAAAATTAAAAAATAAAAGTATTTTTTTTTCAAAACACGTTTAGTGTGATGAGTCGATCGACCCACCATACATACGCTCATAAGATTTTCAATATAGTTAAGGTCAGTGTGAGCTTATTTATACATATTTGAATTTCAAAATTTTGTGACAGTATAGAATTCTTAAGCATCCTGTGTATGTTTGTTAGCAAAATCCATTTTGTCAATTTTTTGCAAAATGGCGACAAGTATTAAAATTCAATCACTTATTACTCAGTAGTGTTCAATTTTGTCAAAAAGGTCTCTATACATGAAATGTTGAGAAGCCTAAAGCTCATCTAAGTAAAATATAAAAAATATATATTTTTGCTTGAAAACAAGCGATGTATCAGTTCGATCGTACCCCCATACTAGCCATTTTGAGACTTTCGGAAGAGTTAACGCTCTTAACTGCTTGGTTTCGAAGATTAAAATTTTAATTTTTAATATCGCATAGAACTAACGTGCAGCCCCTATACGTTATGTTTAAAAAAAATATATAAAATTTTTTTTCAAAATGGCGGCTATCGTAAAAATTCAAAGTGTCATAACTTTGCTAAATCGAATCCTACTGAAAAATGTCGTATGCAAAAAGTGTTTGGAATTTTATTTTGCATATAAAAGCAATTTTTAATTATTTTTTTTTTAATAAAAACCGAGTCTTACCATATATTGACCGAGACCTCGAACGAGCTTTTATGCGACTCTGCATACAGTTAACGCTCGTATGAAGCTTCTATTTAAGAAATTGACTTGAATTTTTTATACCAAATAGAGCTTTCAACTATACTTACGATACTATACAAAAAAATTAAAAATTAAAAAATAAAAGTATTTTTTTTTCAAAACACGTTTAGTGTGATGAGTCGATCGACCCACCATACATACGCTCATAAGATTTTCAATATAGTTAAGGTCAGTGTGAGCTTATTTATACATATTTGAATTTCAAAATTTTGTGACAGTATAGAATTCTTAAGCATCCTGTGTATGTTTGTTAGCAAAATCCATTTTGTCAATTTTTTGCAAAATGGCGACAAGTATTAAAATTCAATCACTTATTACTCAGTGTTGTTCAATTTTGTCAAAAAGGTCTCTATACATGAAATGTTGAGAAGCCTAAAGCTCATCTAAGTAAAATATAAAAAATATATATTTTTGCTTGAAAACAAGCGATGTATCAGTTCGATCGTACCCCCATACTAGCCATTTTGAGACTTTCGGAAGAGTTAACGCTCTTAACTGCTTGGTTTCGAAGATTAAAATTTTAATTTTTAATATCGCATAGAACTAACGTGCAGCCCCTATACGTTATGTTTAAAAAAAATATATAAAATTTTTTTTCAAAATGGCGGCTATCGTAAAAATTCAAAGTGTCATAACTTTGCTAAATCAAATCCTACTGAAAAATGTCGTATGCAAAAAGTGTTTGGAATTTTATTTTGCATATAAAAGCAATTTTTAATTATTTTTTTTTTAATAAAAACCGAGTCTTACCATATATTGACCGAGACCTCGAACGAGCTTTTATGCGACTCTGCATACAGTTAACGCTCGTATGAAGCTTCTATTTAAGAAATTGACTTGAATTTTTTATACCAAATAGAGCTTTCAACTATACTTACGATACTATACAAAAAAATTAAAAATTAAAAAATAAAAGTATTTTTTTTTCAAAACACGTTTAGTGTGATGAGTCGATCGACCCACCATACATACGCTCATAAGATTTTCAATATAGTTAAGGTCAGTGTGAGCTTATTTATACATATTTGAATTTCAAAATTTTGTGACAGTATAGAATTCTTAAGCATCCTGTGTATGTTTGTTAGCAAAATCCATTTTGTCAATTTTTTGCAAAATGGCGACAAGTATTAAAATTCAATCACTTATTACTCAGTAGTGTTCAATTTTGTCAAAAAGGTCTCTATACATGAAATGTTGAGAAGCCTAAAGCTCATCTAAGTAAAATATAAAAAATATATATTTTTGCTTGAAAACAAGCGATGTATCAGTTCGATCGTACCCCCATACTAGCCATTTTGAGACTTTCGGAAGAGTTAACGCTCTTAACTGCTTGGTTTCGAAGATTAAAATTTTAATTTTTAATATCGCATAGAACTAACGTGCAGCCCCTATACGTTATGTTTAAAAAAAATATATAAAATTTTTTTTCAAAATGGCGGCTATCGTAAAAATTCAAAGTGTCATAACTTTGCTAAATCAAATCCTACTGAAAAATGTCGTATGCAAAAAGTGTTTGGAATTTTATTTTGCATATAAAAGCAATTTTTAATTATTTTTTTTTTAATAAAAACCGAGTCTTACCATATATTGACCGAGACCTCGAACGAGCTTTTATGCGACTCTGCATACAGTTAACGCTCGTATGAAGCTTCTATTTAAGAAATTGACTTGAATTTTTTATACCAAATAGAGCTTTCAACTATACTTACGATACTATACAAAAAAATTAAAAATTAAAAAATAAAAGTATTTTTTTTTCAAAACACGTTTAGTGTGATGAGTCGATCGACCCACCATACATACGCTCATAAGATTTTCAATATAGTTAAGGTCAGTGTGAGCTTATTTATACATATTTGAATTTTAAAATTTTGTGACAGTATAGAATTCTTAAGCATCCTGTGTATGTTTGTTAGCAAAATCCATTTTGTCAATTTTTTGCAAAATGGCGACAAGTATTAAAATTCAATCACTTATTACTCAGTAGTGTTCAATTTTGTCAAAAAGGTCTCTATACATGAAATGTTGAGAAGCCTAAAGCTCATCTAAGTAAAATATAAAAAATATATATTTTTGCTTGAAAACAAGCGATGTATCAGTTCGATCGTACCCCCATACTAGCCATTTTGAGACTTTCGGAAGAGTTAACGCTCTTAACTGCTTGGTTTCGAAGATTAAAATTTTAATTTTTAATATCGCATAGAACTAACGTGCAGCCCCTATACGTTATGTTTAAAAAAAATATATAAAATTTTTTTTCAAAATGGCGGCTATCGTAAAAATTCAAAGTGTCATAACTTTGCTAAATCAAATCCTACTGAAAAATGTCGTATGCAAAAAGTGTTCGGAATTTTATTTTGCATATAAAAGCAATTTTTAATTATTTTTTTTTTAATAAAAACCGAGTCTTACCATATATTGACCGAGACCTCGAACGAGCTTTTATGCGACTCTGCATACAGTTAACGCTCGTATGAAGCTTCTATTTAAGAAATTGACTTGAATTTTTTATACCAAATAGAGCTTTCAACTATACTTACGATACTATACAAAAAAATTAAAAATTAAAAAATAAAAGTATTTTTTTTTCAAAACACGTTTAGTGTGATGAGTCGATCGACCCACCATACATACGCTCATAAGATTTTCAATATAGTTAAGGTCAGTGTGAGCTTATTTATACATATTTGAATTTCAAAATTTTGTGACAGTATAGAATTCTTAAGCATCCTGTGTATGTTTGTTAGCAAAATCCATTTTGTCAATTTTTTGCAAAATGGCGACAAGTATTAAAATTCAATCACTTATTACTCAGTAGTGTTCAATTTTGTCAAAAAGGTCTCTATACATGAAATGTTGAGAAGCCTAAAGCTCATCTAAGTAAAATATAAAAAATATATATTTTTGCTTGAAAACAAGCGATGTATCAGTTCGATCGTACCCCCATACTAGCCATTTTGAGACTTTCGGAAGAGTTAACGCTCTTAACTGCTTGGTTTCGAAGATTAAAATTTTAATTTTTAATATCGCATAGAACTAACGTGCAGCCCCTATACGTTATGTTTAAAAAAAATATATAAAATTTTTTTTCAAAATGGCGGCTATCGTAAAAATTCAAAGTGTCATAACTTTGCTAAATCAAATCCTACTGAAAAATGTCGTATGCAAAAAGTGTTTGGAATTTTATTTTGCATATAAAAGCAATTTTTAATTATTTTTTTTTTAATAAAAACCGAGTCTTACCATATATTGACCGAGACCTCGAACGAGCTTTTATGCGACTCTGCATACAGTTAACGCTCGTATGAAGCTTCTATTTAAGAAATTGACTTGAATTTTTTATACCAAATAGAGCTTTCTACTATACTTACGATACTATACAAAAAAATTAAAAATTAAAAAATAAAAGTATTTTTTTTTCAAAACACGTTTAGTGTGATGAGTCGATCGACCCACCATACATACGCTCATAAGATTTTCAATATAGTTAAGGTCAGTGTGAGCTTATTTATACATATTTGAATTTCAAAATTTTGTGACAGTATAGAATTCTTAAGCATCCTGTGTATGTTTGTTAGCAAAATCCATTTTGTCAATTTTTTGCAAAATGGCGACAAGTATTAAAATTCAATCACTTATTACTCAGTAGTGTTCAATTTTGTCAAAAAGGTCTCTATACATGAAATGTTGAGAAGCCTAAAGCTCATCTAAGTAAAATATAAAAAATATATATTTTTGCTTGAAAACAAGCGATGTATCAGTTCGATCGTACCCCCATACTAGCCATTTTGAGACTTTCGGAAGAGTTAACGCTCTTAACTGCTTGGTTTCGAAGATTTAAATTTTAATTTTTAATATCGCATAGAACTAACGTGCAGCCCCTATACGTTATGTTTAAAAAAAATATATAAAATTTTTTTTCAAAATGGCGGCTATCGTAAAAATTCAAAGTGTCATAACTTTGCTAAATCAAATCCTACTGAAAAATGTCGTACGCAAAAAGTGTTTGGAATTTTATTTTGCATATAAAAGCAATTTTTAATTATTTTTTTTTTAATAAAAACCGAGTCTTACCATATATTGACCGAGACCTCGAACGAGCTTTTATGCGACTCTGCATACAGTTAACGCTCGTATGAAGCTTCTATTTAAGAAATTGACTTGAATTTTTTATACCAAATAGAGCTTTCAACTATACTTACGATACTATACAAAAAAATTAAAAATTAAAAAATAAAAGTATTTTTTTTTCAAAACACGTTTAGTGTGATGAGTCGATCGACCCACCATACATACGCTCATAAGATTTTCAATATAGTTAAGGTCAGTGTGAGCTTATTTATACATATTTGAATTTCAAAATTTTGTGACAGTATAGAATTCTTAAGCATCCTGTGTATGTTTGTTAGCAAAATCCATTTTGTCAATTTTTTGCAAAATGGCGACAAGTATTAAAATTCAATCACTTATTACTCAGTAGTGTTCAATTTTGTCAAAAAGGTCTCTATACATGAAATGTTGAGAAGCCTAAAGCTCATCTAAGTAAAATATAAAAAATATATATTTTTGCTTGAAAACAAGCGATGTATCAGTTCGATCGTACCCCCATACTAGCCATTTTGAGACTTTCGTAAGAGTTAACGCTCTTAACTGCTTGGTTTCGAAGATTAAAATTTTAATTTTTAATATCGCATAGAACTAACGTGCAGCCCCTATACGTTATGTTTAAAAAAAATATATAAAATTTTTTTTCAAAATGGCGGCTATCGTAAAAATTCAAAGTGTCATAACTTTGCTAAATCGAATCCTACTGAAAAATGTCGTATGCAAAAAGTGTTTGGAATTTTATTTTGCATATAAAAGCAATTTTTAATTATTTTTTTTTTAATAAAAACCGAGTCTTACCATATATTGACCGAGACCTCGAACGAGCTTTTATGCGACTCTGCATACAGTTAACGCTCGTATGAAGCTTCTATTTAAGAAATTGACTTGAATTTTTTATACCAAATAGAGCTTTCAACTATACTTACGATACTATACAAAAAAATTAAAAATTAAAAAATAAAAGTATTTTTTTTTCAAAACACGTTTAGTGTGATGAGTCGATCGACCCACCATACATACGCTCATAAGATTTTCAATATAGTTAAGGTCAGTGTGAGCTTATTTATACATATTTGAATTTCAAAATTTTGTGACAGTATAGAATTCTTAAGCATCCTGTGTATGTTTGTTAGCAAAATCCATTTTGTCAATTTTTTGCAAAATGGCGACAAGTATTAAAATTCAATCACTTATTACTCAGTGTTGTTCAATTTTGTCAAAAAGGTCTCTATACATGAAATGTTGAGAAGCCTAAAGCTCATCTAAGTAAAATATAAAAAATATATATTTTTGCTTGAAAACAAGCGATGTATCAGTTCGATCGTACCCCCATACTAGCCATTTTGAGACTTTCGGAAGAGTTAACGCTCTTAACTGCTTGGTTTCGAAGATTAAAATTTTAATTTTTAATATCGCATAGAACTAACGTGCAGCCCCTATACGTTATGTTTAAAAAAAATATATAAAATTTTTTTTCAAAATGGCGGCTATCGTAAAAATTCAAAGTGTCATAACTTTGCTAAATCAAATCCTACTGAAAAATGTCGTATGCAAAAAGTGTTTGGAATTTTATTTTGCATATAAAAGCAATTTTTAATTATTTTTTTTTTAATAAAAACCGAGTCTTACCATATATTGACCGAGACCTCGAACGAGCTTTTATGCGACTCTGCATACAGTTAACGCTCGTATGAAGCTTCTATTTAAGAAATTGACTTGAATTTTTTATACCAAATAGAGCTTTCAACTATACTTACGATACTATACAAAAAAATTAAAAATTAAAAAATAAAAGTATTTTTTTTTCAAAACACGTTTAGTGTGATGAGTCGATCGACCCACCATACATACGCTCATAAGATTTTCAATATAGTTAAGGTCAGTGTGAGCTTATTTATACATATTTGAATTTCAAAATTTTGTGACAGTATAGAATTCTTAAGCATCCTGTGTATGTTTGTTAGCAAAATCCATTTTGTCAATTTTTTGCAAAATGGCGACAAGTATTAAAATTCAATCACTTATTACTCAGTAGTGTTCAATTTTGTCAAAAAGGTCTCTATACATGAAATGTTGAGAAGCCTAAAGCTCATCTAAGTAAAATATAAAAAATATATATTTTTGCTTGAAAACAAGCGATGTATCAGTTCGATCGTACCCCCATACTAGCCATTTTGAGACTTTCGGAAGAGTTAACGCTCTTAACTGCTTGGTTTCGAAGATTAAAATTTTAATTTTTAATATCGCATAGAACTAACGTGCAGCCCCTATACGTTATGTTTAAAAAAAATATATAAAATTTTTTTTCAAAATGGCGGCTATCGTAAAAATTCAAAGTGTCATAACTTTGCTAAATCAAATCCTACTGAAAAATGTCGTATGCAAAAAGTGTTTGGAATTTTATTTTGCATATAAAAGCAATTTTTAATTATTTTTTTTTTAATAAAAACCGAGTCTTACCATATATTGACCGAGACCTCGAACGAGCTTTTATGCGACTCTGCATACAGTTAACGCTCGTATGAAGCTTCTATTTAAGAAATTGACTTGAATTTTTTATACCAAATAGAGCTTTCAACTATACTTACGATACTATACAAAAAAATTAAAAATTAAAAAATAAAAGTATTTTTTTTTCAAAACACGTTTAGTGTGATGAGTCGATCGACCCACCATACATACGCTCATAAGATTTTCAATATAGTTAAGGTCAGTGTGAGCTTATTTATACATATTTGAATTTTAAAATTTTGTGACAGTATAGAATTCTTAAGCATCCTGTGTATGTTTGTTAGCAAAATCCATTTTGTCAATTTTTTGCAAAATGGCGACAAGTATTAAAATTCAATCACTTATTACTCAGTAGTGTTCAATTTTGTCAAAAAGGTCTCTATACATGAAATGTTGAGAAGCCTAAAGCTCATCTAAGTAAAATATAAAAAATATATATTTTTGCTTGAAAACAAGCGATGTATCAGTTCGATCGTACCCCCATACTAGCCATTTTGAGACTTTCGGAAGAGTTAACGCTCTTAACTGCTTGGTTTCGAAGATTAAAATTTTAATTTTTAATATCGCATAGAACTAACGTGCAGCCCCTATACGTTATGTTTAAAAAAAATATATAAAATTTTTTTTCAAAATGGCGGCTATCGTAAAAATTCAAAGTGTCATAACTTTGCTAAATCAAATCCTACTGAAAAATGTCGTATGCAAAAAGTGTTCGGAATTTTATTTTGCATATAAAAGCAATTTTTAATTATTTTTTTTTTAATAAAAACCGAGTCTTACCATATATTGACCGAGACCTCGAACGAGCTTTTATGCGACTCTGCATACAGTTAACGCTCGTATGAAGCTTCTATTTAAGAAATTGACTTGAATTTTTTATACCAAATAGAGCTTTCAACTATACTTACGATACTATACAAAAAAATTAAAAATTAAAAAATAAAAGTATTTTTTTTTCAAAACACGTTTAGTGTGATGAGTCGATCGACCCACCATACATACGCTCATAAGATTTTCAATATAGTTAAGGTCAGTGTGAGCTTATTTATACATATTTGAATTTCAAAATTTTGTGACAGTATAGAATTCTTAAGCATCCTGTGTATGTTTGTTAGCAAAATCCATTTTGTCAATTTTTTGCAAAATGGCGACAAGTATTAAAATTCAATCACTTATTACTCAGTAGTGTTCAATTTTGTCAAAAAGGTCTCTATACATGAAATGTTGAGAAGCCTAAAGCTCATCTAAGTAAAATATAAAAAATATATATTTTTGCTTGAAAACAAGCGATGTATCAGTTCGATCGTACCCCCATACTAGCCATTTTGAGACTTTCGGAAGAGTTAACGCTCTTAACTGCTTGGTTTCGAAGATTAAAATTTTAATTTTTAATATCGCATAGAACTAACGTGCAGCCCCTATACGTTATGTTTAAAAAAAATATATAAAATTTTTTTTCAAAATGGCGGCTATCGTAAAAATTCAAAGTGTCATAACTTTGCTAAATCAAATCCTACTGAAAAATGTCGTATGCAAAAAGTGTTTGGAATTTTATTTTGCATATAAAAGCAATTTTTAATTATTTTTTTTTTAATAAAAACCGAGTCTTACCATATATTGACCGAGACCTCGAACGAGCTTTTATGCGACTCTGCATACAGTTAACGCTCGTATGAAGCTTCTATTTAAGAAATTGACTTGAATTTTTTATACCAAATAGAGCTTTCAACTATACTTACGATACTATACAAAAAAATTAAAAATTAAAAAATAAAAGTATTTTTTTTTCAAAACACGTTTAGTGTGATGAGTCGATCGACCCACCATACATACGCTCATAAGATTTTCAATATAGTTAAGGTCAGTGTGAGCTTATTTATACATATTTGAATTTCAAAATTTTGTGACAGTATAGAATTCTTAAGCATCCTGTGTATGTTTGTTAGCAAAATCCATTTTGTCAATTTTTTGCAAAATGGCGACAAGTATTAAAATTCAATCACTTATTACTCAGTAGTGTTCAATTTTGTCAAAAAGGTCTCTATACATGAAATGTTGAGAAGCCTAAAGCTCATCTAAGTAAAATATAAAAAATATATATTTTTGCTTGAAAACAAGCGATGTATCAGTTCGATCGTACCCCCATACTAGCCATTTTGAGACTTTCGGAAGAGTTAACGCTCTTAACTGCTTGGTTTCGAAGATTAAAATTTTAATTTTTAATATCGCATAGAACTAACGTGCAGCCCCTATACGTTATGTTTAAAAAAAATATATAAAATTTTTTTTCAAAATGGCGGCTATCGTAAAAATTCAAAGTGTCATAACTTTGCTAAATTAAATCCTACTGAAAAATGTCGTACGCAAAAAGTGTTTGGAATTTTATTTTGCATATAAAAGCAATTTTTAATTATTTTTTTTTTAATAAAAACCGAGTCTTACCATATATTGACCGAGACCTCGAACGAGCTTTTATGCGACTCTGCATACAGTTAACGCTCGTATGAAGCTTCTATTTAAGAAATTGACTTGAATTTTTTATACCAAATAGAGCTTTCAACTATACTTACGATACTATACAAAAAAATTAAAAATTAAAAAATAAAAGTATTTTTTTTTCAAAACACGTTTAGTGTGATGAGTCGATCGACCCACCATACATACGCTCATAAGATTTTCAATATAGTTAAGGTCAGTGTGAGCTTATTTATACATATTTGAATTTCAAAATTTTGTGACAGTATAGAATTCTTAAGCATCCTGTGTATGTTTGTTAGCAAAATCCATTTTGTCAATTTTTTGCAAAATGGCGACAAGTATTAAAATTCAATCACTTATTACTCAGTAGTGTTCAATTTTGTCAAAAAGGTCTCTATACATGAAATGTTGAGAAGCCTAAAGCTCATCTAAGTAAAATATAAAAAATATATATTTTTGCTTGAAAACAAGCGATGTATCAGTTCGATCGTACCCCCATACTAGCCATTTTGAGACTTTCGGAAGAGTTAACGCTCTTAACTGCTTGGTTTCGAAGATTAAAATTTTAATTTTTAATATCGCATAGAACTAACGTGCAGCCCCTATACGTTATGTTTAAAAAAAATATATAAAATTTTTTTTCAAAATGGCGGCTATCGTAAAAATTCAAAGTGTCATAACTTTGCTAAATCGAATCCTACTGAAAAATGTCGTATGCAAAAAGTGTTTGGAATTTTATTTTGCATATAAAAGCAATTTTTAATTATTTTTTTTTTAATAAAAACCGAGTCTTACCATATATTGACCGAGACCTCGAACGAGCTTTTATGCGACTCTGCATACAGTTAACGCTCGTATGAAGCTTCTATTTAAGAAATTGACTTGAATTTTTTATACCAAATAGAGCTTTCAACTATACTTACGATACTATACAAAAAAATTAAAAATTAAAAAATAAAAGTATTTTTTTTTCAAAACACGTTTAGTGTGATGAGTCGATCGACCCACCATACATACGCTCATAAGATTTTCAATATAGTTAAGGTCAGTGTGAGCTTATTTATACATATTTGAATTTCAAAATTTTGTGACAGTATAGAATTCTTAAGCATCCTGTGTATGTTTGTTAGCAAAATCCATTTTGTCAATTTTTTGCAAAATGGCGACAAGTATTAAAATTCAATCACTTATTACTCAGTGTTGTTCAATTTTGTCAAAAAGGTCTCTATACATGAAATGTTGAGAAGCCTAAAGCTCATCTAAGTAAAATATAAAAAATATATATTTTTGCTTGAAAACAAGCGATGTATCAGTTCGATCGTACCCCCATACTAGCCATTTTGAGACTTTCGGAAGAGTTAACGCTCTTAACTGCTTGGTTTCGAAGATTAAAATTTTAATTTTTAATATCGCATAGAACTAACGTGCAGCCCCTATACGTTATGTTTAAAAAAAATATATAAAATTTTTTTTCAAAATGGCGGCTATCGTAAAAATTCAAAGTGTCATAACTTTGCTAAATCAAATCCTACTGAAAAATGTCGTATGCAAAAAGTGTTTGGAATTTTATTTTGCATATAAAAGCAATTTTTAATTTTTTTTTTTTTAATAAAAACCGAGTCTTACCATATATTGACCGAGACCTCGAACGAGCTTTTATGCGACTCTGCATACAGTTAACGCTCGTATGAAGCTTCTATTTAAGAAATTGACTTGAATTTTTTATACCAAATAGAGCTTTCAACTATACTTACGATACTATACAAAAAAATTAAAAATTAAAAAATAAAAGTATTTTTTTTTCAAAACACGTTTAGTGTGATGAGTCGATCGACCCACCATACATACGCTCATAAGATTTTCAATATAGTTAAGGTCAGTGTGAGCTTATTTATACATATTTGAATTTCAAAATTTTGTGACAGTATAGAATTCTTAAGCATCCTGTGTATGTTTGTTAGCAAAATCCATTTTGTCAATTTTTTGCAAAATGGCGACAAGTATTAAAATTCAATCACTTATTACTCAGTAGTGTTCAATTTTGTCAAAAAGGTCTCTATACATGAAATGTTGAGAAGCCTAAAGCTCATCTAAGTAAAATATAAAAAATATATATTTTTGCTTGAAAACAAGCGATGTATCAGTTCGATCGTACCCCCATACTAGCCATTTTGAGACTTTCGGAAGAGTTAACGCTCTTAACTGCTTGGTTTCGAAGATTAAAATTTTAATTTTTAATATCGCATAGAACTAACGTGCAGCCCCTATACGTTATGTTTAAAAAAAATATATAAAATTTTTTTTCAAAATGGCGGCTATCGTAAAAATTCAAAGTGTCATAACTTTGCTAAATCAAATCCTACTGAAAAATGTCGTATGCAAAAAGTGTTTGGAATTTTATTTTGCATATAAAAGCAATTTTTAATTATTTTTTTTTTAATAAAAACCGAGTCTTACCATATATTGACCGAGACCTCGAACGAGCTTTTATGCGACTCTGCATACAGTTAACGCTCGTATGAAGCTTCTATTTAAGAAATTGACTTGAATTTTTTATACCAAATAGAGCTTTCAACTATACTTACGATACTATACAAAAAAATTAAAAATTAAAAAATAAAAGTATTTTTTTTTCAAAACACGTTTAGTGTGATGAGTCGATCGACCCACCATACATACGCTCATAAGATTTTCAATATAGTTAAGGTCAGTGTGAGCTTATTTATACATATTTGAATTTTAAAATTTTGTGACAGTATAGAATTCTTAAGCATCCTGTGTATGTTTGTTAGCAAAATCCATTTTGTCAATTTTTTGCAAAATGGCGACAAGTATTAAAATTCAATCACTTATTACTCAGTAGTGTTCAATTTTGTCAAAAAGGTCTCTATACATGAAATGTTGAGAAGCCTAAAGCTCATCTAAGTAAAATATAAAAAATATATATTTTTGCTTGAAAACAAGCGATGTATCAGTTCGATCGTACCCCCATACTAGCCATTTTGAGACTTTCGGAAGAGTTAACGCTCTTAACTGCTTGGTTTCGAAGATTAAAATTTTAATTTTTAATATCGCATAGAACTAACGTGCAGCCCCTATACGTTATGTTTAAAAAAAATATATAAAATTTTTTTTCAAAATGGCGGCTATCGTAAAAATTCAAAGTGTCATAACTTTGCTAAATCAAATCCTACTGAAAAATGTCGTATGCAAAAAGTGTTCGGAATTTTATTTTGCATATAAAAGCAATTTTTAATTATTTTTTTTTTAATAAAAACCGAGTCTTACCATATATTGACCGAGACCTCGAACGAGCTTTTATGCGACTCTGCATACAGTTAACGCTCGTATGAAGCTTCTATTTAAGAAATTGACTTGAATTTTTTATACCAAATAGAGCTTTCAACTATACTTACGATACTATACAAAAAAATTAAAAATTAAAAAATAAAAGTATTTTTTTTTCAAAACACGTTTAGTGTGATGAGTCGATCGACCCACCATACATACGCTCATAAGATTTTCAATATAGTTAAGGTCAGTGTGAGCTTATTTATACATATTTGAATTTCAAAATTTTGTGACAGTATAGAATTCTTAAGCATCCTGTGTATGTTTGTTAGCAAAATCCATTTTGTCAATTTTTTGCAAAATGGCGACAAGTATTAAAATTCAATCACTTATTACTCAGTAGTGTTCAATTTTGTCAAAAAGGTCTCTATACATGAAATGTTGAGAAGCCTAAAGCTCATCTAAGTAAAATATAAAAAATATATATTTTTGCTTGAAAACAAGCGATGTATCAGTTCGATCGTACCCCCATACTAGCCATTTTGAGACTTTCGGAAGAGTTAACGCTCTTAACTGCTTGGTTTCGAAGATTAAAATTTTAATTTTTAATATCGCATAGAACTAACGTGCAGCCCCTATACGTTATGTTTAAAAAAAATATATAAAATTTTTTTTCAAAATGGCGGCTATCGTAAAAATTCAAAGTGTCATAACTTTGCTAAATCAAATCCTACTGAAAAATGTCGTATGCAAAAAGTGTTTGGAATTTTATTTTGCATATAAAAGCAATTTTTAATTATTTTTTTTTTAATAAAAACCGAGTCTTACCATATATTGACCGAGACCTCGAACGAGCTTTTATGCGACTCTGCATACAGTTAACGCTCGTATGAAGCTTCTATTTAAGAAATTGACTTGAATTTTTTATACCAAATAGAGCTTTCAACTATACTTACGATACTATACAAAAAAATTAAAAATTAAAAAATAAAAGTATTTTTTTTTCAAAACACGTTTAGTGTGATGAGTCGATCGACCCACCATACATACGCTCATAAGATTTTCAATATAGTTAAGGTCAGTGTGAGCTTATTTATACATATTTGAATTTCAAAATTTTGTGACAGTATAGAATTCTTAAGCATCCTGTGTATGTTTGTTAGCAAAATCCATTTTGTCAATTTTTTGCAAAATGGCGACAAGTATTAAAATTCAATCACTTATTACTCAGTAGTGTTCAATTTTGTCAAAAAGGTCTCTATACATGAAATGTTGAGAAGCCTAAAGCTCATCTAAGTAAAATATAAAAAATATATATTTTTGCTTGAAAACAAGCGATGTATCAGTTCGATCGTACCCCCATACTAGCCATTTTGAGACTTTCGGAAGAGTTAACGCTCTTAACTGCTTGGTTTCGAAGATTAAAATTTTAATTTTTAATATCGCATAGAACTAACGTGCAGCCCCTATACGTTATGTTTAAAAAAAATATATAAAATTTTTTTTCAAAATGGCGGCTATCGTAAAAATTCAAAGTGTCATAACTTTGCTAAATCAAATCCTACTGAAAAATGTCGTACGCAAAAAGTGTTTGGAATTTTATTTTGCATATAAAAGCAATTTTTAATTATTTTTTTTTTAATAAAAACCGAGTCTTACCATATATTGACCGAGACCTCGAACGAGCTTTTATGCGACTCTGCATACAGTTAACGCTCGTATGAAGCTTCTATTTAAGAAATTGATTTGAATTTTTTATACCAAATAGAGCTTTCAACTATACTTACGATACTATACAAAAAAATTAAAAATTAAAAAATAAAAGTATTTTTTTTTCAAAACACGTTTAGTGTGATGAGTCGATCGACCCACCATACATACGCTCATAAGATTTTCAATATAGTTAAGGTCAGTGTGAGCTTATTTATACATATTTGAATTTCAAAATTTTGTGACAGTATAGAATTCTTAAGCATCCTGTGTATGTTTGTTAGCAAAATCCATTTTGTCAATTTTTTGCAAAATGGCGACAAGTATTAAAATTCAATCACTTATTACTCAGTAGTGTTCAATTTTGTCAAAAAGGTCTCTATACATGAAATGTTGAGAAGCCTAAAGCTCATCTAAGTAAAATATAAAAAATATATATTTTTGCTTGAAAACAAGCGATGTATCAGTTCGATCGTACCCCCATACTAGCCATTTTGAGACTTTCGGAAGAGTTAACGCTCTTAACTGCTTGGTTTCGAAGATTAAAATTTTAATTTTTAATATCGCATAGAACTAACGTGCAGCCCCTATACGTTATGTTTAAAAAAAATATATAAAATTTTTTTTCAAAATGGCGGCTATCGTAAAAATTCAAAGTGTCATAACTTTGCTAAATCGAATCCTACTGAAAAATGTCGTATGCAAAAAGTGTTTGGAATTTTATTTTGCATATAAAAGCAATTTTTAATTATTTTTTTTTTAATAAAAACCGAGTCTTACCATATATTGACCGAGACCTCGAACGAGCTTTTATGCGACTCTGCATACAGTTAACGCTCGTATGAAGCTTCTATTTAAGAAATTGACTTGAATTTTTTATACCAAATAGAGCTTTCAACTATACTTACGATACTATACAAAAAAATTAAAAATTAAAAAATAAAAGTATTTTTTTTTCAAAACACGTTTAGTGTGATGAGTCGATCGACCCACCATACATACGCTCATAAGATTTTCAATATAGTTAAGGTCAGTGTGAGCTTATTTATACATATTTGAATTTCAAAATTTTGTGACAGTATAGAATTCTTAAGCATCCTGTGTATGTTTGTTAGCAAAATCCATTTTGTCAATTTTTTGCAAAATGGCGACAAGTATTAAAATTCAATCACTTATTACTCAGTGTTGTTTAATTTTGTCAAAAAGGTCTCTATACATGAAATGTTGAGAAGCCTAAAGCTCATCTAAGTAAAATATAAAAAATATATATTTTTGCTTGAAAACAAGCGATGTATCAGTTCGATCGTACCCCCATACTAGCCATTTTGAGACTTTCGGAAGAGTTAACGCTCTTAACTGCTTGGTTTCGAAGATTAAAATTTTAATTTTTAATATCGCATAGAACTAACGTGCAGCCCCTATACGTTATGTTTAAAAAAAATATATAAAATTTTTTTTCAAAATGGCGGCTATCGTAAAAATTCAAAGTGTCATAACTTTGCTAAATCAAATCCTACTGAAAAATGTCGTACGCAAAAAGTGTTTGGAATTTTATTTTGCATATAAAAGCAATTTTTAATTATTTTTTTTTTAATAAAAACCGAGTCTTACCATATATTGACCGAGACCTCGAACGAGCTTTTATGCGACTCTGCATACAGTTAACGCTCGTATGAAGCTTCTATTTAAGAAATTGACTTGAATTTTTTATACCAAATAGAGCTTTCAACTATACTTACGATACTATACAAAAAAATTAAAAATTAAAAAATAAAAGTATTTTTTTTTCAAAACACGTTTAGTGTGATGAGTCGATCGACCCACCATACATACGCTCATAAGATTTTCAATATAGTTAAGGTCAGTGTGAGCTTATTTATACATATTTGAATTTCAAAATTTTGTGACAGTATAGAATTCTTAAGCATCCTGTGTATGTTTGTTAGCAAAATCCATTTTGTCAATTTTTTGCAAAATGGCGACAAGTATTAAAATTCAATCACTTATTACTCAGTAGTGTTCAATTTTGTCAAAAAGGTCTCTATACATGAAATGTTGAGAAGCCTAAAGCTCATCTAAGTAAAATATAAAAAATATATATTTTTGCTTGAAAACAAGCGATGTATCAGTTCGATCGTACCCCCATACTAGCCATTTTGAGACTTTCGGAAGAGTTAACGCTCTTAACTGCTTGGTTTCGAAGATTAAAATTTTAATTTTTAATATCGCATAGAACTAACGTGCAGCCCCTATACGTTATGTTTAAAAAAAATATATAAAATTTTTTTTCAAAATGGCGGCTATCGTAAAAATTCAAAGTGTCATAACTTTGCTAAATCGAATCCTACTGAAAAATGTCGTATGCAAAAAGTGTTTGGAATTTTATTTTGCATATAAAAGCAATTTTTAATTATTTTTTTTTTAATAAAAACCGAGTCTTACCATATATTGACCGAGACCTCGAACGAGCTTTTATGCGACTCTGCATACAGTTAACGCTCGTATGAAGCTTCTATTTAAGAAATTGACTTGAATTTTTTATACCAAATAGAGCTTTCAACTATACTTACGATACTATACAAAAAAATTAAAAATTAAAAAATAAAAGTATTTTTTTTTCAAAACACGTTTAGTGTGATGAGTCGATCGACCCACCATACATACGCTCATAAGATTTTCAATATAGTTAAGGTCAGTGTGAGCTTATTTATACATATTTGAATTTCAAAATTTTGTGACAGTATAGAATTCTTAAGCATCCTGTGTATGTTTGTTAGCAAAATCCATTTTGTCAATTTTTTGCAAAATGGCGACAAGTATTAAAATTCAATCACTTATTACTCAGTGTTGTTCAATTTTGTCAAAAAGGTCTCTATACATGAAATGTTGAGAAGCCTAAAGCTCATCTAAGTAAAATATAAAAAATATATATTTTTGCTTGAAAACAAGCGATGTATCAGTTCGATCGTACCCCCATACTAGCCATTTTGAGACTTTCGGAAGAGTTAACGCTCTTAACTGCTTGGTTTCGAAGATTAAAATTTTAATTTTTAATATCGCATAGAACTAACGTGCAGCCCCTATACGTTATGTTTAAAAAAAATATATAAAATTTTTTTTCAAAATGGCGGCTATCGTAAAAATTCAAAGTGTCATAACTTTGCTAAATCAAATCCTACTGAAAAATGTCGTATGCAAAAAGTGTTTGGAATTTTATTTTGCATATAAAAGCAATTTTTAATTATTTTTTTTTTAATAAAAACCGAGTCTTACCATATATTGACCGAGACCTCGAACGAGCTTTTATGCGACTCTGCATACAGTTAACGCTCGTATGAAGCTTCTATTTAAGAAATTGACTTGAATTTTTTATACCAAATAGAGCTTTCAACTATACTTACGATACTATACAAAAAAATTAAAAATTAAAAAATAAAAGTATTTTTTTTTCAAAACACGTTTAGTGTGATGAGTCGATCGACCCACCATACATACGCTCATAAGATTTTCAATATAGTTAAGGTCAGTGTGAGCTAATTTATACATATTTGAATTTCAAAATTTTGTGACAGTATAGAATTCTTAAGCATCCTGTGTATGTTTGTTAGCAAAATCCATTTTGTCAATTTTTTGCAAAATGGCGACAAGTATTAAAATTCAATCACTTATTACTCAGTAGTGTTCAATTTTGTCAAAAAGGTCTCTATACATGAAATGTTGAGAAGCCTAAAGCTCATCTAAGTAAAATATAAAAAATATATATTTTTGCTTGAAAACAAGCGATGTATCAGTTCGATCGTACCCCCATACTAGCCATTTTGAGACTTTCGGAAGAGTTAACGCTCTTAACTGCTTGGTTTCGAAGATTAAAATTTTAATTTTTAATATCGCATAGAACTAACGTGCAGCCCCTATACGTTATGTTTAAAAAAAATATATAAAATTTTTTTTCAAAATGGCGGCTATCGTAAAAATTCAAAGTGTCATAACTTTGCTAAATCAAATCCTACTGAAAAATGTCGTACGCAAAAAGTGTTTGGAATTTTATTTTGCATATAAAAGCAATTTTTAATTATTTTTTTTTTAATAAAAACCGAGTCTTACCATATATTGACCGAGACCTCGAACGAGCTTTTATGCGACTCTGCATACAGTTAACGCTCGTATGAAGCTTCTATTTAAGAAATTGACTTGAATTTTTTATACCAAATAGAGCTTTCAACTATACTTACGATACTATACAAAAAAATTAAAAATTAAAAAATAAAAGTATTTTTTTTTCAAAACACGTTTAGTGTGATGAGTCGATCGACCCACCATACATACGCTCATAAGATTTTTAATATAGTTAAGGTCAGTGTAAGCTTATTTATACATATTTGAATTTCAAAATTTTGTGACAGTATAGAATTCTTAAGCATCCTGTGTATGTTTGTTAGCAAAATCCATTTTGTCAATTTTTTGCAAAATGGCGACAAGTATTAAAATTCAATCACTTATTACTCAGTAGTGTTCAATTTTGTCAAAAAGGTCTCTATACATGAAATGTTGAGAAGCCTAAAGCTCATCTAAGTAAAATATAAAAAATATATATTTTTGCTTGAAAACAAGCGATGTATCAGTTCGATCGTACCCCCATACTAGCCATTTTGAGACTTTCGGAAGAGTTAACGCTCTTAACTGCTTGGTTTCGAAGATTAAAATTTTAATTTTTAATATCGCATAGAACTAACGTGCAGCCCCTATACGTTATGTTTAAAAAAAATATATAAAATTTTTTTTCAAAATGGCGGCTATCGTAAAAATTCAAAGTGTCATAACTTTGCTAAATCAAATCCTACTGAAAAATGTCGTATGCAAAAAGTGTTTGGAATTTTATTTTGCATATAAAAGCAATTTTTAATTATTTTTTTTTTAATAAAAACCGAGTCTTACCATATATTGACCGAGACCTCGAACGAGCTTTTATGCGACTCTGCATACAGTTAACGCTCGTATGAAGCTTCTATTTAAGAAATTGACTTGAATTTTTTATACCAAATAGAGCTTTCAACTATACTTACGATACTATACAAAAAAATTAAAAATTAAAAAATAAAAGTATTTTTTTTTCAAAACACGTTTAGTGTGATGAGTCGATCGACCCACCATACATACGCTCATAAGATTTTCAATATAGTTAAGGTCAGTGTGAGCTTATTTATACATATTTGAATTTTAAAATTTTGTGACAGTATAGAATTCTTAAGCATCCTGTGTATGTTTGTTAGCAAAATCCATTTTGTCAATTTTTTGCAAAATGGCGACAAGTATTAAAATTCAATCACTTATTACTCAGTAGTGTTCAATTTTGTCAAAAAGGTCTCTATACATGAAATGTTGAGAAGCCTAAAGCTCATCTAAGTAAAATATAAAAAATATATATTTTTGCTTGAAAACAAGCGATGTATCAGTTCGATCGTACCCCCATACTAGCCATTTTGAGACTTTCGGAAGAGTTAACGCTCTTAACTGCTTGGTTTCCAAGATTAAAATTTTAATTTTTAATATCGCATAGAACTAACGTGCAGCCCCTATACGTTATGTTTAAAAAAAATATATAAAATTTTTTTTCAAAATGGCGGCTATCGTAAAAATTCAAAGTGTCATAACTTTGCTAAATCAAATCCTACTGAAAAATGTCGTATGCAAAAAGTGTTCGGAATTTTATTTTGCATATAAAAGCAATTTTTAATTATTTTTTTTTTAATAAAAACCGAGTCTTACCATATATTGACCGAGACCTCGAACGAGCTTTTATGCGACTCTGCATACAGTTAACGCTCGTATGAAGCTTCTATTTAAGAAATTGACTTGAATTTTTTATACCAAATAGAGCTTTCAACTATACTTACGATACTATACAAAAAAATTAAAAATTAAAAAATAAAAGTATTTTTTTTTCAAAACACGTTTAGTGTGATGAGTCGATCGACCCACCATACATACGCTCATAAGATTTTCAATATAGTTAAGGTCAGTGTGAGCTTATTTATACATATTTGAATTTCAAAATTTTGTGACAGTATAGAATTCTTAAGCATCCTGTGTATGTTTGTTAGCAAAATCCATTTTGTCAATTTTTTGCAAAATGGCGACAAGTATTAAAATTCAATCACTTATTACTCAGTAGTGTTCAATTTTGTCAAAAAGGTCTCTATACATGAAATGTTGAGAAGCCTAAAGCTCATCTAAGTAAAATATAAAAAATATATATTTTTGCTTGAAAACAAGCGATGTATCAGTTCGATCGTACCCCCATACTAGCCATTTTGAGACTTTCGGAAGAGTTAACGCTCTTAACTGCTTGGTTTCGAAGATTAAAATTTTAATTTTTAATATCGCATAGAACTAACGTGCAGCCCCTATACGTTATGTTTAAAAAAAATATATAAAATTTTTTTTCAAAATGGCGGCTATCGTAAAAATTCAAAGTGTCATAACTTTGCTAAATCAAATCCTACTGAAAAATGTCGTATGCAAAAAGTGTTTGGAATTTTATTTTGCATATAAAAGCAATTTTTAATTATTTTTTTTTTAATAAAAACCGAGTCTTACCATATATTGACCGAGACCTCGAACGAGCTTTTATGCGACTCTGCATACAGTTAACGCTCGTATGAAGCTTCTATTTAAGAAATTGACTTGAATTTTTTATACCAAATAGAGCTTTCAACTATACTTACGATACTATACAAAAAAATTAAAAATTAAAAAATAAAAGTATTTTTTTTTCAAAACACGTTTAGTGTGATGAGTCGATCGACCCACCATACATACGCTCATAAGATTTTCAATATAGTTAAGGTCAGTGTGAGCTTATTTATACATATTTGAATTTCAAAATTTTGTGACAGTATAGAATTCTTAAGCATCCTGTGTATGTTTGTTAGCAAAATCCATTTTGTCAATTTTTTGCAAAATGGCGACAAGTATTAAAATTCAATCACTTATTACTCAGTAGTGTTCAATTTTGTCAAAAAGGTCTCTATACATGAAATGTTGAGAAGCCTAAAGCTCATCTAAGTAAAATATAAAAAATATATATTTTTGCTTGAAAACAAGCGATGTATCAGTTCGATCGTACCCCCATACTAGCCATTTTGAGACTTTCGGAAGAGTTAACGCTCTTAACTGCTTGGTTTCGAAGATTAAAATTTTAATTTTTAATATCGCATAGAACTAACGTGCAGCCCCTATACGTTATGTTTAAAAAAAATATATAAAATTTTTTTTCAAAATGGCGGCTATCGTAAAAATTCAAAGTGTCATAACTTTGCTAAATCAAATCCTACTGAAAAATGTCGTACGCAAAAAGTGTTTGGAATTTTATTTTGCATATAAAAGCAATTTTTAATTATTTTTTTTTTAATAAAAACCGAGTCTTACCATATATTGACCGAGACCTCGAACGAGCTTTTATGCGACTCTGCATACAGTTAACGCTCGTATGAAGCTTCTATTTAAGAAATTGACTTGAATTTTTTATACCAAATAGAGCTTTCAACTATACTTACGATACTATACAAAAAAATTAAAAATTAAAAAATAAAAGTATTTTTTTTTCAAAACACGTTTAGTGTGATGAGTCGATCGACCCACCATACATACGCTCATAAGATTTTCAATATAGTTAAGGTCAGTGTGAGCTTATTTATACATATTTGAATTTCAAAATTTTGTGACAGTATAGAATTCTTAAGCATCCTGTGTATGTTTGTTAGCAAAATCCATTTTGTCAATTTTTTGCAAAATGGCGACAAGTATTAAAATTCAATCACTTATTACTCAGTAGTGTTCAATTTTGTCAAAAAGGTCTCTATACATGAAATGTTGAGAAGCCTAAAGCTCATCTAAGTAAAATATAAAAAATATATATTTTTGCTTGAAAACAAGCGATGTATCAGTTCGATCGTACCCCCATACTAGCCATTTTGAGACTTTCGGAAGAGTTAACGCTCTTAACTGCTTGGTTTCGAAGATTAAAATTTTAATTTTTAATATCGCATAGAACTAACGTGCAGCCCCTATACGTTATGTTTAAAAAAAATATATAAAATTTTTTTTCAAAATGGCGGCTATCGTAAAAATTCAAAGTGTCATAACTTTGCTAAATCGAATCCTACTGAAAAATGTCGTATGCAAAAAGTGTTTGGAATTTTATTTTGCATATAAAAGCAATTTTTAATTATTTTTTTTTTAATAAAAACCGAGTCTTACCATATATTGACCGAGACCTCGAACGAGCTTTTATGCGACTCTGCATACAGTTAACGCTCGTATGAAGCTTCTATTTAAGAAATTGACTTGAATTTTTTATACCAAATAGAGCTTTCAACTATACTTACGATACTATACAAAAAAATTAAAAATTAAAAAATAAAAGTATTTTTTTTTCAAAACACGTTTAGTGTGATGAGTCGATCGACCCACCATACATACGCTCATAAGATTTTCAATATAGTTAAGGTCAGTGTGAGCTTATTTATACATATTTGAATTTCAAAATTTTGTGACAGTATAGAATTCTTAAGCATCCTGTGTATGTTTGTTAGCAAAATCCATTTTGTCAATTTTTTGCAAAATGGCGACAAGTATTAAAATTCAATCACTTATTACTCAGTGTTGTTCAATTTTGTCAAAAAGGTCTCTATACATGAAATGTTGAGAAGCCTAAAGCTCATCTAAGTAAAATATAAAAAATATATATTTTTGCTTGAAAACAAGCGATGTATCAGTTCGATCGTACCCCCATACTAGCCATTTTGAGACTTTCGGAAGAGTTAACGCTCTTAACTGCTTGGTTTCGAAGATTAAAATTTTAATTTTTAATATCGCATAGAACTAACGTGCAGCCCCTATACGTTATGTTTAAAAAAAATATATAAAATTTTTTTTCAAAATGGCGGCTATCGTAAAAATTCAAAGTGTCATAACTTTGCTAAATCAAATCCTACTGAAAAATGTCGTATGCAAAAAGTGTTTGGAATTTTATTTTGCATATAAAAGCAATTTTTAATTATTTTTTTTTTAATAAAAACCGAGTCTTACCATATATTGACCGAGACCTCGAACGAGCTTTTATGCGACTCTGCATACAGTTAACGCTCGTATGAAGCTTCTATTTAAGAAATTGACTTGAATTTTTTATACCAAATAGAGCTTTCAACTATACTTACGATACTATACAAAAAAATTAAAAATTAAAAAATAAAAGTATTTTTTTTTCAAAACACGTTTAGTGTGATGAGTCGATCGACCCACCATACATACGCTCATAAGATTTTCAATATAGTTAAGGTCAGTGTGAGCTTATTTATACATATTTGAATTTCAAAATTTTGTGACAGTATAGAATTCTTAAGCATCCTGTGTATGTTTGTTAGCAAAATCCATTTTGTCAATTTTTTGCAAAATGGCGACAAGTATTAAAATTCAATCACTTATTACTCAGTAGTGTTCAATTTTGTCAAAAAGGTCTCTATACATGAAATGTTGAGAAGCCTAAAGCTCATCTAAGTAAAATATAAAAAATATATATTTTTGCTTGAAAACAAGCGATGTATCAGTTCGATCGTACCCCCATACTAGCCATTTTGAGACTTTCGGAAGAGTTAACGCTCTTAACTGCTTGGTTTCGAAGATTAAAATTTTAATTTTTAATATCGCATAGAACTAACGTGCAGCCCCTATACGTTATGTTTAAAAAAAATATATAAAATTTTTTTTCAAAATGGCGGCTATCGTAAAAATTCAAAGTGTCATAACTTTGCTAAATCAAATCCTACTGAAAAATGTCGTATGCAAAAAGTGTTTGGAATTTTATTTTGCATATAAAAGCAATTTTTAATTATTTTTTTTTTAATAAAAACCGAGTCTTACCATATATTGACCGAGACCTCGAACGAGCTTTTATGCGACTCTGCATACAGTTAACGCTCGTATGAAGCTTCTATTTAAGAAATTGACTTGAATTTTTTATACCAAATAGAGCTTTCAACTATACTTACGATACTATACAAAAAAATTAAAAATTAAAAAATAAAAGTATTTTTTTTTCAAAACACGTTTAGTGTGATGAGTCGATCGACCCACCATACATACGCTCATAAGATTTTCAATATAGTTAAGGTCAGTGTGAGCTTATTTATACATATTTGAATTTCAAAATTTTGTGACAGTATAGAATTCTTAAGCATCCTGTGTATGTTTGTTAGCAAAATCCATTTTGTCAATTTTTTGCAAAATGGCGACAAGTATTAAAATTCAATCACTTATTACTCAGTGTTGTTCAATTTTGTCAAAAAGGTCTCTATACATGAAATGTTGAGAAGCCTAAAGCTCATCTAAGTAAAATATAAAAAATATATATTTTTGCTTGAAAACAAGCGATGTATCAGTTCGATCGTACCCCCATACTAGCCATTTTGAGACTTTCGGAAGAGTTAACGCTCTTAACTGCTTGGTTTCGAAGATTAAAATTTTAATTTTTAATATCGCATAGAACTAACGTGCAGCCCCTATACGTTATGTTTAAAAAAAATATATAAAATTTTTTTTCAAAATGGCGGCTATCGTAAAAATTCAAAGTGTCATAACTTTGCTAAATCAAATCCTACTGAAAAATGTCGTATGCAAAAAGTGTTTGGAATTTTATTTTGCATATAAAAGCAATTTTTAATTATTTTTTTTTTAATAAAAACCGAGTCTTACCATATATTGACCGAGACCTCGAACGAGCTTTTATGCGACTCTGCATACAGTTAACGCTCGTATGAAGCTTCTATTTAAGAAATTGACTTGAATTTTTTATACCAAATAGAGCTTTCAACTATACTTACGATACTATGCAAAAAAATTAAAAATTAAAAAATAAAAGTATTTTTTTTTCAAAACACGTTTAGTGTGATGAGTCGATCGACCCACCATACATACGCTCATAAGATTTTCAATATAGTTAAGGTCAGTGTGAGCTTATTTATACATATTTGAATTTCAAAATTTTGTGACAGTATAGAATTCTTAAGCATCCTGTGTATGTTTGTTAGCAAAATCCATTTTGTCAATTTTTTGCAAAATGGCGACAAGTATTAAAATTCAATCACTTATTACTCAGTAGTGTTCAATTTTGTCAAAAAGGTCTCTATACATGAAATGTTGAGAAGCCTAAAGCTCATCTAAGTAAAATATAAAAAATATATATTTTTGCTTGAAAACAAGCGATGTATCAGTTCGATCGTACCCCCATACTAGCCATTTTGAGACTTTCGGAAGAGTTAACGCTCTTAACTGCTTGGTTTCGAAGATTAAAATTTTAATTTTTAATATCGCATAGAACTAACGTGCAGCCCCTATACGTTATGTTTAAAAAAAATATATAAAATTTTTTTTCAAAATGGCGGCTATCGTAAAAATTCAAAGTGTCATAACTTTGCTAAATCAAATCCTACTGAAAAATGTCGTATGCAAAAAGTGTTTGGAATTTTATTTTGCATATAAAAGCAATTTTTAATTATTTTTTTTTTAATAAAAACCGAGTCTTACCATATATTGACCGAGACCTCGAACGAGCTTTTATGCGACTCTGCATACAGTTAACGCTCGTATGAAGCTTCTATTTAAGAAATTGACTTGAATTTTTTATACCAAATAGAGCTTTCAACTATACTTACGATACTATACAAAAAAATTAAAAATTAAAAAATAAAAGTATTTTTTTTTCAAAACACGTTTAGTGTGATGAGTCGATCGACCCACCATACATACGCTCATAAGATTTTCAATATAGTTAAGGTCAGTGTGAGCTTATTTATACATATTTGAATTTCAAAATTTTGTGACAGTATAGAATTCTTAAGCATCCTGTGTATGTTTGTTAGCAAAATCCATTTTGTCAATTTTTTGCAAAATGGCGACAAGTATTAAAATTCAATCACTTATTACTCAGTAGTGTTCAATTTTGTCAAAAAGGTCTCTATACATGAAATGTTGAGAAGCCTAAAGCTCATCTAAGTAAAATATAAAAAATATATATTTTTGCTTGAAAACAAGCGATGTATCAGTTCGATCGTACCCCCATACTAGCCATTTTGAGACTTTCGGAAGAGTTAACGCTCTTAACTGCTTGGTTTCGAAGATTAAAATTTTAATTTTTAATATCGCATAGAACTAACGTGCAGCCCCTATACGTTATGTTTAAAAAAAATATATAAAATTTTTTTTCAAAATGGCGGCTATCGTAAAAATTCAAAGTGTCATAACTTTGCTAAATCAAATCCTACTGAAAAATGTCGTACGCAAAAAGTGTTTGGAATTTTATTTTGCATATAAAAGCAATTTTTAATTATTTTTTTTTTAATAAAAACCGAGTCTTACCATATATTGACCGAGACCTCGAACGAGCTTTTATGCGACTCTGCATACAGTTAACGCTCGTATGAAGCTTCTATTTAAGAAATTGACTTGAATTTTTTATACCAAATAGAGCTTTCAACTATACTTACGATACTATACAAAAAAATTAAAAATTAAAAAATAAAAGTATTTTTTTTTCAAAACACGTTTAGTGTGATGAGTCGATCGACCCACCATACATACGCTCATAAGATTTTCAATATAGTTAAGGTCAGTGTGAGCTTATTTATACATATTTGAATTTCAAAATTTTGTGACAGTATAGAATTCTTAAGCATCCTGTGTATGTTTGTTAGCAAAATCCATTTTGTCAATTTTTTGCAAAATGGCGACAAGTATTAAAATTCAATCACTTATTACTCAGTAGTGTTCAATTTTGTCAAAAAGGTCTCTATACATGAAATGTTGAGAAGCCTAAAGCTCATCTAAGTAAAATATAAAAAATATATATTTTTGCTTGAAAACAAGCGATGTATCAGTTCGATCGTACCCCCATACTAGCCATTTTGAGACTTTCGGAAGAGTTAACGCTCTTAACTGCTTGGTTTCGAAGATTAAAATTTTAATTTTTAATATCGCATAGAACTAACGTGCAGCCCCTATACGTTATGTTTAAAAAAAATATATAAAATTTTTTTTCAAAATGGCGGCTATCGTAAAAATTCAAAGTGTCATAACTTTGCTAAATCAAATCCTACTGAAAAATGTCGTACGCAAAAAGTGTTTGGAATTTTATTTTGCATATAAAAGCAATTTTTAATTATTTTTTTTTTAATAAAAACCGAGTCTTACCATATATTGACCGAGACCTCGAACGAGCTTTTATGCGACTCTGCATACAGTTAACGCTCGTATGAAGCTTCTATTTAAGAAATTGACTTGAATTTTTTATACCAAATAGAGCTTTCAACTATACTTACGATACTATACAAAAAAATTAAAAATTAAAAAATAAAAGTATTTTTTTTTCAAAACACGTTTAGTGTGATGAGTCGATCGACCCACCATACATACGCTCATAAGATTTTCAATATAGTTAAGGTCAGTGTGAGCTTATTTATACATATTTGAATTTCAAAATTTTGTGACAGTATAGAATTCTTAAGCATCCTGTGTATGTTTGTTAGCAAAATCCATTTTGTCAATTTTTTGCAAAATGGCGACAAGTATTAAAATTCAATCACTTATTACTCAGTAGTGTTCAATTTTGTCAAAAAGGTCTCTATACATGAAATGTTGAGAAGCCTAAAGCTCATCTAAGTAAAATATAAAAAATATATATTTTTGCTTGAAAACAAGCGATGTATCAGTTCGATCGTACCCCCATACTAGCCATTTTGAGACTTTCGGAAGAGTTAACGCTCTTAACTGCTTGGTTTCGAAGATTAAAATTTTAATTTTTAATATCGCATAGAACTAACGTGCAGCCCCTATACGTTATGTTTAAAAAAAATATATAAAATTTTTTTTCAAAATGGCGGCTATCGTAAAAATTCAAAGTGTCATAACTTTGCTAAATCAAATCCTACTGAAAAATGTCGTACGCAAAAAGTGTTTGGAATTTTATTTTGCATATAAAAGCAATTTTTAATTATTTTTTTTTTAATAAAAACCGAGTCTTACCATATATTGACCGAGACCTCGAACGAGCTTTTATGCGACTCTGCATACAGTTAACGCTCGTATGAAGCTTCTATTTAAGAAATTGACTTGAATTTTTTATACCAAATAGAGCTTTCAACTATACTTACGATACTATACAAAAAAATTAAAAATTAAAAAATAAAAGTATTTTTTTTTCAAAACACGTTTAGTGTGATGAGTCGATCGACCCACCATACATACGCTCATAAGATTTTCAATATAGTTAAGGTCAGTGTGAGCTTATTTATACATATTTGAATTTCAAAATTTTGTGACAGTATAGAATTCTTAAGCATCCTGTGTATGTTTGTTAGCAAAATCCATTTTGTCAATTTTTTGCAAAATGGCGACAAGTATTAAAATTCAATCACTTATTACTCAGTAGTGTTCAATTTTGTCAAAAAGGTCTCTATACATGAAATGTTGAGAAGCCTAAAGCTCATCTAAGTAAAATATAAAAAATATATATTTTTGCTTGAAAACAAGCGATGTATCAGTTCGATCGTACCCCCATACTAGCCATTTTGAGACTTTCGGAAGAGTTAACGCTCTTAACTGCTTGGTTTCGAAGATTTAAATTTTAATTTTTAATATCGCATAGAACTAACGTGCAGCCCCTATACGTTATGTTTAAAAAAAATATATAAAATTTTTTTTCAAAATGGCGGCTATCGTAAAAATTCAAAGTGTCATAACTTTGCTAAATCAAATCCTACTGAAAAATGTCGTATGCAAAAAGTGTTTGGAATTTTATTTTGCATATAAAAGCAATTTTTAATTATTTTTTTTTTAATAAAAACCGAGTCTTACCATATATTGACCGAGACCTCGAACGAGCTTTTATGCGACTCTGCATACAGTTAACGCTCGTATGAAGCTTCTATTTAAGAAATTGACTTGAATTTTTTATAACAAATAGAGCTTTCAACTATACTTACGATACTATACAAAAAAATTAAAAATTAAAAAATAAAAGTATTTTTTTTTCAAAACACGTTTAGTGTGATGAGTCGATCGACCCACCATACATACGCTCATAAGATTTTCAATATAGTTAAGGTCAGTGTGAGCTTATTTATACATATTTGAATTTCAAAATTTTGTGACAGTATAGAATTCTTAAGCATCCTGTGTATGTTTGTTAGCAAAATCCATTTTGTCAATTTTTTGCAAAATGGCGACAAGTATTAAAATTCAATCACTTATTACTCAGTAGTGTTCAATTTTGTCAAAAAGGTCTCTATACATGAAATGTTGAGAAGCCTAAAGCTCATCTAAGTAAAATATAAAAAATATATATTTTTGCTTAAAAACAAGCGATGTATCAGTTCGATCGTACCCCCATACTAGCCATTTTGAGACTTTCGGAAGAGTTAACGCTCTTAACTGCTTGGTTTCGAAGATTAAAATTTTAATTTTTAATATCGCATAGAACTAACGTGCAGCCCCTATACGTTATGTTTAAAAAAAATATATAAAATTTTTTTTCAAAATGGCGGCTATCGTAAAAATTCAAAGTGTCATAACTTTGCTAAATCAAATACTACTGAAAAATGTCGTATGCAAAAAGTGTTTGGAATTTTATTTTGCATATAAAAGCAATTTTTAATTATTTTTTTTTTAATAAAAACCGAGTCTTACCATATATTGACCGAGACCTCGAACGAGCTTTTATGCGACTCTGCATACAGTTAACGCTCGTATGAAGCTTCTATTTAAGAAATTGACTTGAATTTTTTATACCAAATAGAGCTTTCAACTATACTTACGATACTATACAAAAAAATTAAAAATTAAAAAATAAAAGTATTTTTTTTTCAAAACACGTTTAGTGTGATGAGTCGATCGACCCACCATACATACGCTCATAAGATTTTCAATATAGTTAAGGTCAGTGTGAGCTTATTTATACATATTTGAATTTCAAAATTTTGTGACAGTATAGAATTCTTAAGCATCCTGTGTATGTTTGTTAGCAAAATCCATTTTGTCAATTTTTTGCAAAATGGCGACAAGTATTAAAATTCAATCACTTATTACTCAGTAGTGTTCAATTTTGTCAAAAAGGTCTCTATACATGAAATGTTGAGAAGCCTAAAGCTCATCTAAGTAAAATATAAAAAATATATATTTTTGCTTGAAAACAAGCGATGTATCAGTTCGATCGTACCCCCATACTAGCCATTTTGAGACTTTCGGAAGAGTTAACGCTCTTAACTGCTTGGTTTCGAAGATTAAAATTTTAATTTTTAATATCGCATAGAACTAACGTGCAGCCCCTATACGTTATGTTTAAAAAAAATATATAAAATTTTTTTTCAAAATGGCGGCTATCGTAAAAATTCAAAGTGTCATAACTTTGCTAAATCAAATCCTACTGAAAAATGTCGTACGCAAAAAGTGTTTGGAATTTTATTTTGCATATAAAAGCAATTTTTAATTATTTTTTTTTTAATAAAAACCGAGTCTTACCATATATTGACCGAGACCTCGAACGAGCTTTTATGCGACTCTGCATACAGTTAACGCTCGTATGAAGCTTCTATTTAAGAAATTGACTTGAATTTTTTATACCAAATAGAGCTTTCAACTATACTTACGATACTATACAAAAAAATTAAAAATTAAAAAATAAAAGTATTTTTTTTTCAAAACACGTTTAGTGTGATGAGTCGATCGACCCACCATACATACGCTCATAAGATTTTCAATATAGTTAAGGTCAGTGTGAGCTTATTTATACATATTTGAATTTTAAAATTTTGTGACAGTATAGAATTCTTAAGCATCCTGTGTATGTTTGTTAGCAAAATCCATTTTGTCAATTTTTTGCAAAATGGCGACAAGTATTAAAATTCAATCACTTATTACTCAGTAGTGTTCAATTTTGTCAAAAAGGTCTCTATACATGAAATGTTGAGAAGCCTAAAGCTCATCTAAGTAAAATATAAAAAATATATATTTTTGCTTGAAAACAAGCGATGTATCAGTTCGATCGTACCCCCATACTAGCCATTTTGAGACTTTCGGAAGAGTTAACGCTCTTAACTGCTTGGTTTCGAAGATTAAAATTTTAATTTTTAATATCGCATAGAACTAACGTGCAGCCCCTATACGTTATGTTTAAAAAAAATATATAAAATTTTTTTTCAAAATGGCGGCTATCGTAAAAATTCAAAGTGTCATAACTTTGCTAAATCAAATCCTACTGAAAAATGTCGTATCCAAAAAGTGTTCGGAATTTTATTTTGCATATAAAAGCAATTTTTAATTATTTTTTTTTTAATAAAAACCGAGTCTTACCATATATTGACCGAGACCTCGAACGAGCTTTTATGCGACTCTGCATACAGTTAACGCTCGTATGAAGCTTCTATTTAAGAAATTGACTTGAATTTTTTATACCAAATAGAGCTTTCAACTATACTTACGATACTATACAAAAAAATTAAAAATTAAAAAATAAAAGTATTTTTTTTTCAAAACACGTTTAGTGTGATGAGTCGATCGACCCACCATACATACGCTCATAAGATTTTCAATATAGTTAAGGTCAGTGTGAGCTTATTTATACATATTTGAATTTCAAAATTTTGTGACAGTATAGAATTCTTAAGCATCCTGTGTATGTTTGTTAGCAAAATCCATTTTGTCAATTTTTTGCAAAATGGCGACAAGTATTAAAATTCAATCACTTATTACTCAGTAGTGTTCAATTTTGTCAAAAAGGTCTCTATACATGAAATGTTGAGAAGCCTAAAGCTCATCTAAGTAAAATATAAAAAATATATATTTTTGCTTGAAAACAAGCGATGTATCAGTTCGATCGTACCCCCATACTAGCCATTTTGAGACTTTCGGAAGAGTTAACGCTCTTAACTGCTTGGTTTCGAAGATTAAAATTTTAATTTTTAATATCGCATAGAACTAACGTGCAGCCCCTATACGTTATGTTTAAAAAAAATATATAAAATTTTTTTTCAAAATGGCGGCTATCGTAAAAATTCAAAGTGTCATAACTTTGCTAAATCAAATCCTACTGAAAAATGTCGTACGCAAAAAGTGTTTGGAATTTTATTTTGCATATAAAAGCAATTTTTAATTATTTTTTTTTTAATAAAAACCGAGTCTTACCATATATTGACCGAGACCTCGAACGAGCTTTTATGCGACTCTGCATACAGTTAACGCTCGTATGAAGCTTCTATTTAAGAAATTGACTTGAATTTTTTATACCAAATAGAGCTTTCAACTATACTTACGATACTATACAAAAAAATTAAAAATTAAAAAATAAAAGTATTTTTTTTTCAAAACACGTTTAGTGTGATGAGTCGATCGACCCACCATACATACGCTCATAAGATTTTCAATATAGTTAAGGTCAGTGTAAGCTTATTTATACATATTTGAATTTCAAAATTTTGTGACAGTATAGAATTCTTAAGCATCCTGTGTATGTTTGTTAGCAAAATCCATTTTGTCAATTTTTTGCAAAATGGCGACAAGTATTAAAATTCAATCACTTATTACTCAGTAGTGTTCAATTTTGTCAAAAAGGTCTCTATACATGAAATGTTGAGAAGCCTAAAGCTCATCTAAGTAAAATATAAAAAATATATATTTTTGCTTAAAAACAAGCGATGTATCAGTTCGATCGTACCCCCATACTAGCCATTTTGAGACTTTCGGAAGAGTTAACGCTCTTAACTGCTTGGTTTCGAAGATTAAAATTTTAATTTTTAATATCGCATAGAACTAACGTGCAGCCCCTATACGTTATGTTTAAAAAAAATATATAAAATTTTTTTTCAAAATGGCGGCTATCGTAAAAATTCAAAGTGTCATAACTTTGCTAAATCAAATACTACTGAAAAATGTCGTATGCAAAAAGTGTTTGGAATTTTATTTTGCATATAAAAGCAATTTTTAATTATTTTTTTTTTAATAAAAACCGAGTCTTACCATATATTGACCGAGACCTCGAACGAGCTTTTATGCGACTCTGCATACAGTTAACGCTCGTATGAAGCTTCTATTTAAGAAATTGACTTGAATTTTTTATACCAAATAGAGCTTTCAACTATACTTACGATACTATACAAAAAAATTAAAAATTAAAAAATAAAAGTATTTTTTTTTCAAAACACGTTTAGTGTGATGAGTCGATCGACCCACCATACATACGCTCATAAGATTTTCAATATAGTTAAGGTCAGTGTGAGCTTATTTATACATATTTGAATTTCAAAATTTTGTGACAGTATAGAATTCTTAAGCATCCTGTGTATGTTTGTTAGCAAAATCCATTTTGTCAATTTTTTGCAAAATGGCGACAAGTATTAAAATTCAATCACTTATTACTCAGTAGTGTTCAATTTTGTCAAAAAGGTCTCTATACATGAAATGTTGAGAAGCCTAAAGCTCATCTAAGTAAAATATAAAAAATATATATTTTTGCTTGAAAACAAGCGATGTATCAGTTCGATCGTACCCCCATACTAGCCATTTTGAGACTTTCGGAAGAGTTAACGCTCTTAACTGATTGGTTTCGAAGATTAAAATTTTAATTTTTAATATCGCATAGAACTAACGTGCAGCCCCTATACGTTATGTTTAAAAAAAATATATAAAATTTTTTTTCAAAATGGCGGCTATCGTAAAAATTCAAAGTGTCATAACTTTGCTAAATCAAATCCTACTGAAAAATGTCGTACGCAAAAAGTGTTTGGAATTTTATTTTGCATATAAAAGCAATTTTTAATTATTTTTTTTTTAATAAAAACCGAGTCTTACCATATATTGACCGAGACCTCGAACGAGCTTTTATGCGACTCTGCATACAGTTAACGCTCGTATGAAGCTTCTATTTAAGAAATTGACTTGAATTTTTTATACCAAATAGAGCTTTCAACTATACTTACGATACTATACAAAAAAATTAAAAATTAAAAAATAAAAGTATTTTTTTTTCAAAACACGTTTAGTGTGATGAGTCGATCGACCCACCATACATACGCTCATAAGATTTTCAATATAGTTAAGGTCAGTGTGAGCTTATTTATACATATTTGAATTTCAAAATTTTGTGACAGTATAGAATTCTTAAGCATCCTGTGTATGTTTGTTAGCAAAATCCATTTTGTCAATTTTTTGCAAAATGGCGACAAGTATTAAAATTCAATCACTTATTACTCAGTAGTGTTCAATTTTGTCAAAAAGGTCTCTATACATGAAATGTTGAGAAGCCTAAAGCTCATCTAAGTAAAATATAAAAAATATATATTTTTGCTTGAAAACAAGCGATGTATCAGTTCGATCGTACCCCCATACTAGCCATTTTGAGACTTTCGGAAGAGTTAACGCTCTTAACTGCTTGGTTTCGAAGATTAAAATTTTAATTTTTAATATCGCATAGAACTAACGTGCAGCCCCTATACGTTATGTTTAAAAAAAATATATAAAATTTTTTTTCAAAATGGCGGCTATCGTAAAAATTCAAAGTGTCATAACTTTGCTAAATCAAATCCTACTGAAAAATGTCGTATGCAAAAAGTGTTTGGAATTTTATTTTGCATATAAAAGCAATTTTTAATTATTTTTTTTTTAATAAAAACCGAGTCTTACCATATATTGACCGAGACCTCGAACGAGCTTTTATGCGACTCTGCATACAGTTAACGCTCGTATGAAGCTTCTATTTAAGAAATTGACTTGAATTTTTTATAACAAATAGAGCTTTCAACTATACTTACGATACTATACAAAAAAATTAAAAATTAAAAAATAAAAGTATTTTTTTTTCAAAACACGTTTAGTGTGATGAGTCGATCGACCCACCATACATACGCTCATAAGATTTTCAATATAGTTAAGGTCAGTGTGAGCTTATTTATACATATTTGAATTTCAAAATTTTGTGACAGTATAGAATTCTTAAGCATCCTGTGTATGTTTGTTAGCAAAATCCATTTTGTCAATTTTTTGCAAAATGGCGACAAGTATTAAAATTCAATCACTTATTACTCAGTAGTGTTCAATTTTGTCAAAAAGGTCTCTATACATGAAATGTTGAGAAGCCTAAAGCTCATCTAAGTAAAATATAAAAAATATATATTTTTGCTTGAAAACAAGCGATGTATCAGTTCGATCGTACCCCCATACTAGCCATTTTGAGACTTTCGGAAGAGTTAACGCTCTTAACTGCTTGGTTTCGAAGATTAAAATTTTAATTTTTAATATCGCATAGAACTAACGTGCAGCCCCTATACGTTATGTTTAAAAAAAATATATAAAATTTTTTTTCAAAATGGCGGCTATCGTAAAAATTCAAAGTGTCATAACTTTGCTAAATCAAATCCTACTGAAAAATGTCGTACGCAAAAAGTGTTTGGAATTTTATTTTGCATATAAAAGCAATTTTTAATTATTTTTTTTTTAATAAAAACCGAGTCTTACCATATATTGACCGAGACCTCGAACGAGCTTTTATGCGACTCTGCATACAGTTAACGCTCGTATGAAGCTTCTATTTAAGAAATTGACTTGAATTTTTTATACCAAATAGAGCTTTCAACTATACTTACGATACTATACAAAAAAATTAAAAATTAAAAAATAAAAGTATTTTTTTTTCAAAACACGTTTAGTGTGATGAGTCGATCGACCCACCATACATACGCTCATAAGATTTTCAATATAGTTAAGGTCAGTGTGAGCTTATTTATACATATTTGAATTTCAAAATTTTGTGACAGTATAGAATTCTTAAGCATCCTGTGTATGTTTGTTAGCAAAATCCATTTTGTCAATTTTTTGCAAAATGGCGACAAGTATTAAAATTCAATCACTTATTACTCAGTAGTGTTCAATTTTGTCAAAAAGGTCTCTATACATGAAATGTTGAGAAGCCTAAAGCTCATCTAAGTAAAATATAAAAAATATATATTTTTGCTTGAAAACAAGCGATGTATCAGTTCGATCGTACCCCCATACTAGCCATTTTGAGACTTTCGGAAGAGTTAACGCTCTTAACTGCTTGGTTTCGAAGATTAAAATTTTAATTTTTAATATCGCATAGAACTAACGTGCAGCCCCTATACGTTATGTTTAAAAAAAATATATAAAATTTTTTTTTAAAATGGCGGCTATCGTAAAAATTCAAAGTGTCATAACTTTGCTAAATCAAATCCTACTGAAAAATGTCGTATGCAAAAAGTGTTTGGAATTTTATTTTGCATATAAAAGCAATTTTTAATTATTTTTTTTTTAATAAAAACCGAGTCTTACCATATATTGACCGAGACCTCGAACGAGCTTTTATGCGACTCTGCATACAGTTAACGCTCGTATGAAGCTTCTATTTAAGAAATTGACTTGAATTTTTTATACCAAATAGAGCTTTCAACTATACTTACGATACTATACAAAAAAATTAAAAATTAAAAAATAAAAGTATTTTTTTTTCAAAACACGTTTAGTGTGATGAGTCGATCGACCCACCATACATACGCTCATAAGATTTTCAATATAGTTAAGGTCAGTGTGAGCTTATTTATACATATTTGAATTTCAAAATTTTGTGACAGTATAGAATTCTTAAGCATCCTGTGTATGTTTGTTAGCAAAATCCATTTTGTCAATTTTTTGCAAAATGGCGACAAGTATTAAAATTCAATCACTTATTACTCAGTAGTGTTCAATTTTGTCAAAAAGGTCTCTATACATGAAATGTTGAGAAGCCTAAAGCTCATCTAAGTAAAATATAAAAAATATATATTTTTGCTTGAAAACAAGCGATGTATCAGTTCGATCGTACCCCCATACTAGCCATTTTGAGACTTTCGGAAGAGTTAACGCTCTTAACTGCTTGGTTTCGAAGATTAAAATTTTAATATTTAATATCGCATAGAACTAACGTGCAGCCCCTATACGTTATGTTTAAAAAAAATATATAAAAATTTTTTTCAAAATGGCGGCTATCGTAAAAATTCAAAGTGTCATAACTTTGCTAAATCAAATCCTACTGAAAAATGTCGTACGCAAAAAGTGTTTGGAATTTTATTTTGCATATAAAAGCAATTTTTAATTATTTTTTTTTTAATAAAAACCGAGTCTTACCATATATTGACCGAGACCTCGAACGAGCTTTTATGCGACTCTGCATACAGTTAACGCTCGTATGAAGCTTCTATTTAAGAAATTGACTTGAATTTTTTATACCAAATAGAGCTTTCAACTATACTTACGATACTATACAAAAAAATTAAAAATTAAAAAATAAAAGTATTTTTTTTTCAAAACACGTTTAGTGTGATGAGTCGATCGACCCACCATACATACGCTCATAAGATTTTCAATATAGTTAAGGTCAGTGTGAGCTTATTTATACATATTTGAATTTCAAAATTTTGTGACAGTATAGAATTCTTAAGCATCCTGTGTATGTTTGTTAGCAAAATCCATTTTGTCAATTTTTTGCAAAATGGCGACAAGTATTAAAATTCAATCACTTATTACTCAGTAGTGTTCAATTTTGTCAAAAAGGTCTCTATACATGAAATGTTGAGAAGCCTAAAGCTCATCTAAGTAAAATATAAAAAATATATATTTTTGCTTGAAAACAAGCGATGTATCAGTTCGATCGTACCCCCATACTAGCCATTTTGAGACTTTCGGAAGAGTTAACGCTCTTAACTGCTTGGTTTCGAAGATTAAAATTTTAATATTTAATATCGCATAGAACTAACGTGCAGCCCCTATACGTTATGTTTAAAAAAAATATATAAAAATTTTTTTCAAAATGGCGGCTATCGTAAAAATTCAAAGTGTCATAACTTTGCTAAATCGAATCCTACTGAAAAATGTCGTATGCAAAAAGTGTTTGGAATTTTATTTTGCATATAAAAGCAATTTTTAATTATTTTTTTTTTAATAAAAACCGAGTCTTACCATATATTGACCGAGACCTCGAACGAGCTTTTATGCGACTCTGCATACAGTTAACGCTCGTATGAAGCTTCTATTTAAGAAATTGACTTGAATTTTTTATACCAAATAGAGCTTTCAACTATACTTACGATACTATACAAAAAAATTAAAAATTAAAAAATAAAAGTATTTTTTTTTCAAAACACGTTTAGTGTGATGAGTCGATCGACCCACCATACATACGCTCATAAGATTTTCAATATAGTTAAGGTCAGTGTGAGCTTATTTATACATATTTGAATTTCAAAATTTTGTGACAGTATAGAATTCTTAAGCATCCTGTGTATGTTTGTTAGCAAAATCCATTTTGTCAATTTTTTGCAAAATGGCGACAAGTATTAAAATTCAATCACTTATTACTCAGTAGTGTTCAATTTTGTCAAAAAGGTCTCTATACATGAAATGTTGAGAAGCCTAAAGCTCATCTAAGTAAAATATAAAAAATATATATTTTTGCTTGAAAACAAGCGATGTATCAGTTCGATCGTACCCCCATACTAGCCATTTTGAGACTTTCGGAAGAGTTAACGCTCTTAACTGCTTGGTTTCGAAGATTAAAATTTTAATTTTTAATATCGCATAGAACTAACGTGCAGCCCCTATACGTTATGTTTAAAAAAAATATATAAAATTTTTTTTCAAAATGGCGGCTATCGTAAAAATTCAAAGTGTCATAACTTTGCTAAATCGAATCCTACTGAAAAATGTCGTATGCAAAAAGTGTTTGGAATTTTATTTTGCATATAAAAGCAATTTTTAATTATTTTTTTTTTAATAAAAACCGAGTCTTACCATATATTGACCGAGACCTCGAACGAGCTTTTATGCGACTCTGCATACAGTTAACGCTCGTATGAAGCTTCTATTTAAGAAATTGACTTGAATTTTTTATACCAAATAGAGCTTTCAACTATACTTACGATACTATACAAAAAAATTAAAAATTAAAAAATAAAAGTATTTTTTTTTCAAAACACGTTTAGTGTGATGAGTCGATCGACCCACCATACATACGCTCATAAGATTTTCAATATAGTTAAGGTCAGTGTGAGCTTATTTATACATATTTGAATTTCAAAATTTTGTGACAGTATAGAATTCTTAAGCATCCTGTGTATGTTTGTTAGCAAAATCCATTTTGTCAATTTTTTGCAAAATGGCGACAAGTATTAAAATTCAATCACTTATTACTCAGTAGTGTTCAATTTTGTCAAAAAGGTCTCTATACATGAAATGTTGAGAAGCCTAAAGCTCATCTAAGTAAAATATAAAAAATATATATTTTTGCTTAAAAACAAGCGATGTATCAGTTCGATCGTACCCCCATACTAGCCATTTTGAGACTTTCGGAAGAGTTAACGCTCTTAACTGCTTGGTTTCGAAGATTAAAATTTTAATTTTTAATATCGCATAGAACTAACGTGCAGCCCCTATACGTTATGTTTAAAAAAAATATATAAAATTTTTTTTCAAAATGGCGGCTATCGTAAAAATTCAAAGTGTCATAACTTTGCTAAATCAAATACTACTGAAAAATGTCGTATGCAAAAAGTGTTTGGAATTTTATTTTGCATATAAAAGCAATTTTTAATTATTTTTTTTTTAATAAAAACCGAGTCTTACCATATATTGACCGAGACCTCGAACGAGCTTTTATGCGACTCTGCATACAGTTAACGCTCGTATGAAGCTTCTATTTAAGAAATTGACTTGAATTTTTTATACCAAATAGAGCTTTCAACTATACTTACGATACTATACAAAAAAATTAAAAATTAAAAAATAAAAGTATTTTTTTTTCAAAACACGTTTAGTGTGATGAGTCGATCGACCCACCATACATACGCTCATAAGATTTTCAATATAGTTAAGGTCAGTGTGAGCTTATTTATACATATTTGAATTTCAAAATTTTGTGACAGTATAGAATTCTTAAGCATCCTGTGTATGTTTGTTAGCAAAATCCATTTTGTCAATTTTTTGCAAAATGGCGACAAGTATTAAAATTCAATCACTTATTACTCAGTAGTGTTCAATTTTGTCAAAAAGGTCTCTATACATGAAATGTTGAGAAGCCTAAAGCTCATCTAAGTAAAATATCAAAAATATATATTTTTGCTTGAAAATAAGCGATGTATCAGTTCGATCGTACCCCCATACTAGCCATTTTGAGACTTTCGGAAGAGTTAACGCTCTTAACTGCTTGGTTTCGAAGATTAAAATTTTAATTTTTAATATCGCATAGAACTAACGTGCAGCCCCTATACGTTATGTTTAAAAAAAATATATAAAATTTGTTTTCAAAATGGCGGCTATCGTAAAAATTCAAAGTGTCATAACTTTGCTAAATCAAATCCTACTGAAAAATGTCGTATGCAAAAAGTGTTTGGAATTTTATTTTGCATATAAAAGCAATTTTTAATTATTTTTTTTTTAATAAAAACCGAGTCTTACCATATATTGACCGAGACCTCGAACGAGCTTTTATGCGACTCTGCATACAGTTAACGCTCGTATGAAGCTTCTATTTAAGAAATTGACTTGAATTTTTTATACCAAATAGAGCTTTCAACTATACTTACGATACTATACAAAAAAATTAAAAATTAAAAAATAAAAGTATTTTTTTTTCAAAACACGTTTAGTGTGATGAGTCGATCGACCCACCATACATACGCTCATAAGATTTTCAATATAGTTAAGGTCAGTGTGAGCTTATTTATACATATTTGAATTTCAAAATTTTGTGACAGTATAGAATTCTTAAGCATCCTGTGTATGTTTGTTAGCAAAATCCATTTTGTCAATTTTTTGCAAAATGGCGACAAGTATTAAAATTCAATCACTTATTACTCAGTAGTGTTCAATTTTGTCAAAAAGGTCTCTATACATGAAATGTTGAGAAGCCTAAAGCTCATCTAAGTAAAATATAAAAAATATATATTTTTGCTTGAAAACAAGCGATGTATCAGTTCGATCGTACCCCCATACTAGCCATTTTGAGACTTTCGGAAGAGTTAACGCTCTTAACTGCTTGGTTTCGAAGATTAAAATTTTAATTTTTAATATCGCATAGAACTAACGTGCAGCCCCTATACGTTATGTTTAAAAAAAATATATAAAATTTTTTTTCAAAATGGCGGCTATCGTAAAAATTCAAAGTGTCATAACTTTGCTAAATCAAATACTACTGAAAAATGTCGTATGCAAAAAGTGTTTGGAATTTTATTTTGCATATAAAAGCAATTTTTAATTATTTTTTTTTTAATAAAAACCGAGTCTTACCATATATTGACCGAGACCTCGAACGAGCTTTTATGCGACTCTGCATACAGTTAACGCTCGTATGAAGCTTCTATTTAAGAAATTGACTTGAATTTTTTATACCAAATAGAGCTTTCAACTATACTTACGATACTATACAAAAAAATTAAAAATTAAAAAATAAAAGTATTTTATTTTCAAAACACGTTTAGTGTGATGAGTCGATCGACCCACCATACATACGCTCATAAGATTTTCAATATAGTTAAGGTCAGTGTGAGCTTATTTATACATATTTGAATTTCAAAATTTTGTGACAGTATAGAATTCTTAAGCATCCTGTGTATGTTTGTTAGCAAAATCCATTTTGTCAATTTTTTGCAAAATGGCGACAAGTATTAAAATTCAATCACTTATTACTCAGTAGTGTTCAATTTTGTCAAAAAGGTCTCTATACATGAAATGTTGAGAAGCCTAAAGCTCATCTAAGTAAAATATAAAAAATATATATTTTTGCTTGAAAACAAGCGATGTATCAGTTCGATCGTACCCCCATACTAGCCATTTTGAGACTTTCGGAAGAGTTAACGCTCTTAACTGCTTGGTTTCGAAGATTAAAATTTTAATTTTTAATATCGCATAGAACTAACGTGCAGCCCCTATACGTTATGTTTAAAAAAAATATATAAAATTTTTTTTCAAAATGGCGGCTATCGTAAAAATTCAAAGTGTCATAACTTTGCTAAATCAAATCCTACTGAAAAATGTCGTACGCAAAAAGTGTTTGGAATTTTATTTTGCATATAAAAGCAATTTTTAATTATTTTTTTTTTAATAAAAACCGAGTCTTACCATATATTGACCGAGACCTCGAACGAGCTTTTATGCGACTCTGCATACAGGTAACGCTCGTATGAAGCTTTTATTTAAGAAATTGACTTGAATTTTTTATACCAAATAGAGCTTTCAACTATACTTACGATACTATACAAAAAAATTAAAAATTAAAAAATAAAAGTATTTTTTTTTCAAAACACGTTTAGTGTGATGAGTCGATCGACCCACCATACATACGCTCATAAGATTTTCAATATAGTTAAGGTCAGTGTGAGCTTATTTATACATATTTGAATTTCAAAATTTTGTGACAGTATAGAATTCTTAAGCATCCTGTGTATGTTTGTTAGCAAAATCCATTTTGTCAATTTTTTGCAAAATGGCGACAAGTATTAAAATTCAATCACTTATTACTCAGTAGTGTTCAATTTTGTCAAAAAGGTCTCTATACATGAAATGTTGAGAAGCCTAAAGCTCATCTAAGTAAAATATAAAAAATATATATTTTTGCTTGAAAACAAGCGATGTATCAGTTCGATCGTACCCCCATACTAGCCATTTTGAGACTTTCGGAAGAGTTAACGCTCTTAACTGCTTGGTTTCGAAGATTAAAATTTTAATTTTTAATATCGCATAGAACTAACGTGCAGCCCCTATACGTTATGTTTAAAAAAAATATATAAAATTTTTTTTCAAAATGGCGGCTATCGTAAAAATTCAAAGTGTCATAACTTTGCTAAATCAAATACTACTGAAAAATGTCGTATGCAAAAAGTGTTTGGAATTTTATTTTGCATATAAAAGCAATTTTTAATTATTTTTTTTTTAATAAAAACCGAGTCTTACCATATATTGACCGAGACCTCGAACGAGCTTTTATGCGACTCTGCATACAGTTAACGCTCGTATGAAGCTTCTATTTAAGAAATTGACTTGAATTTTTTATACCAAATAGAGCTTTCAACTATACTTACGATACTATACAAAAAAATTAAAAATTAAAAAATAAAAGTATTTTTTTTTCAAAACACGTTTAGTGTGATGAGTCGATCGACCCACCATACATACGCTCATAAGATTTTCAATATAGTTAAGGTCAGTGTGAGCTTATTTATACATATTTGAATTTCAAAATTTTGTGACAGTATAGAATTCTTAAGCATCCTGTGTATGTTTGTTAGCAAAATCCATTTTGTCAATTTTTTGCAAAATGGCGACAAGTATTAAAATTCAATCACTTATTACTCAGTAGTGTTCAATTTTGTCAAAAAGGTCTCTATACATGAAATGTTGAGAAGCCTAAAGCTCATCTAAGTAAAATATCAAAAATATATATTTTTGCTTGAAAACAAGCGATGTATCAGTTCGATCGTACCCCCATACTAGCCATTTTGAGACTTTCGGAAGAGTTAACGCTCTTAACTGCTTGGTTTCGAAGATTAAAATTTTAATTTTTAATATCGCATAGAACTAACGTGCAGCCCCTATACGTTATGTTTAAAAAAAATATATAAAATTTTTTTTCAAAATGGCGGCTATCGTAAAAATTCAAAGTGTCATAACTTTGCTAAATCGAATCCTACTGAAAAATGTCGTATGCAAAAAGTGTTTGGAATTTTATTTTGCATATAAAAGCAATTTTTAATTATTTTTTTTTTAATAAAAACCGAGTCTTACCATATATTGACCGAGACCTCGAACGAGCTTTTATGCGACTCTGCATACAGTTAACGCTCGTATGAAGCTTCTATTTAAGAAATTGACTTGAATTTTTTATACCAAATAGAGCTTTCAACTATACTTACGATACTATACAAAAAAATTAAAAATTAAAAAATAAAAGTATTTTTTTTTCAAAACACGTTTAGTGTGATGAGTCGATCGACCCACCATACATACGCTCATAAGATTTTCAATATAGTTAAGGTCAGTGTGAGCTTATTTATACATATTTGAATTTCAAAATTTTGTGACAGTATAGAATTCTTAAGCATCCTGTGTATGTTTGTTAGCAAAATCCATTTTGTCAATTTTTTGCAAAATGGCGACAAGTATTAAAATTCAATCACTTATTACTCAGTGTTGTTCAATTTTGTCAAAAAGGTCTCTATACATGAAATGTTGAGAAGCCTAAAGCTCATCTAAGTAAAATATAAAAAATATATATTTTTGCTTGAAAACAAGCGATGTATCAGTTCGATCGTACCCCCATACTAGCCATTTTGAGACTTTCGGAAGAGTTAACGCTCTTAACTGCTTGGTTTCGAAGATTAAAATTTTAATTTTTAATATCGCATAGAACTAACGTGCAGCCCCTATACGTTATGTTTAAAAAAAATATATAAAATTTTTTTTCAAAATGGCGGCTATCGTAAAAATTCAAAGTGTCATAACTTTGCTAAATCAAATCCTACTGAAAAATGTCGTATGCAAAAAGTGTTTGGAATTTTATTTTGCATATAAAAGCAATTTTTAATTATTTTTTTTTTAATAAAAACCGAGTCTTACCATATATTGACCGAGACCTCGAACGAGCTTTTATGCGACTCTGCATACAGTTAACGCTCGTATGAAGCTTCTATTTAAGAAATTGACTTGAATTTTTTATACCAAATAGAGCTTTCAACTATACTTACGATACTATACAAAAAAATTAAAAATTAAAAAATAAAAGTATTTTTTTTTCAAAACACGTTTAGTGTGATGAGTCGATCGACCCACCATACATACGCTCATAAGATTTTCAATATAGTTAAGGTCAGTGTGAGCTTATTTATACATATTTGAATTTCAAAATTTTGTGACAGTATAGAATTCTTAAGCATCCTGTGTATGTTTGTTAGCAAAATCCATTTTGTCAATTTTTTGCAAAATGGCGACAAGTATTAAAATTCAATCACTTATTACTCAGTAGTGTTCAATTTTGTCAAAAAGGTCTCTATACATGAAATGTTGAGAAGCCTAAAGCTCATCTAAGTAAAATATAAAAAATATATATTTTTGCTTGAAAACAAGCGATGTATCAGTTCGATCGTACCCCCATACTAGCCATTTTGAGACTTTCGGAAGAGTTAACGCTCTTAACTGCTTGGTTTCGAAGATTAAAATTTTAATTTTTAATATCGCATAGAACTAACGTGCAGCCCCTATACGTTATGTTTAAAAAAAATATATAAAATTTTTTTTCAAAATGGCGGCTATCGTAAAAATTCAAAGTGTCATAACTTTGCTAAATCAAATCCTACTGAAAAATGTCGTATGCAAAAAGTGTTTGGAATTTTATTCTGCATATAAAAGCAATTTTTAATTATTTTTTTTTTAATAAAAACCGAGTCTTACCATATATTGACCGAGACCTCGAACGAGCTTTTATGCGACTCTGCATACAGTTAACGCTCGTATGAAGCTTCTATTTAAGAAATTGACTTGAATTTTTTATACCAAATAGAGCTTTCAACTATACTTACGATACTATACAAAAAAATTAAAAATTAAAAAATAAAAGTATTTTTTTTTCAAAACACGTTTAGTGTGATGAGTCGATCGACCCACCATACATACGCTCATAAGATTTTCAATATAGTTAAGGTCAGTGTGAGCTTATTTATACATATTTGAATTTTAAAATTTTGTGACAGTATAGAATTCTTAAGCATCCTGTGTATGTTTGTTAGCAAAATCCATTTTGTCAATTTTTTGCAAAATGGCGACAAGTATTAAAATTCAATCACTTATTACTCAGTAGTGTTCAATTTTGTCAAAAAGGTCTCTATACATGAAATGTTGAGAAGCCTAAAGCTCATCTAAGTAAAATATAAAAAATATATATTTTTGCTTGAAAACAAGCGATGTATCAGTTCGATCGTACCCCCATACTAGCCATTTTGAGACTTTCGGAAGAGTTAACGCTCTTAACTGCTTGGTTTCGAAGATTAAAATTTTAATTTTTAATATCGCATAGAACTAACGTGCAGCCCCTATACGTTATGTTTAAAAAAAATATATAAAATTTTTTTTCAAAATGGCGGCTATCGTAAAAATTCAAAGTGTCATAACTTTGCTAAATCAAATCCTACTGAAAAATGTCGTATGCAAAAAGTGTTCGGAATTTTATTTTGCATATAAAAGCAATTTTTAATTATTTTTTTTTTAATAAAAACCGAGTCTTACCATATATTGACCGAGACCTCGAACGAGCTTTTATGCGACTCTGCATACAGTTAACGCTCGTATGAAGCTTCTATTTAAGAAATTGACTTGAATTTTTTATACCAAATAGAGCTTTCAACTATACTTACGATACTATACAAAAAAATTAAAAATTAAAAAATAAAAGTATTTTTTTTTCAAAACACGTTTAGTGTGATGAGTCGATCGACCCACCATACATACGCTCATAAGATTTTCAATATAGTTAAGGTCAGTGTGAGCTTATTTATACATATTTGAATTTCAAAATTTTGTGACAGTATAGAATTCTTAAGCATCCTGTGTATGTTTGTTAGCAAAATCCATTTTGTCAATTTTTTGCAAAATGGCGACAAGTATTAAAATTCAATCACTTATTACTCAGTAGTGTTCAATTTTGTCAAAAAGGTCTCTATACATGAAATGTTGAGAAGCCTAAAGCTCATCTAAGTAAAATATAAAAAATATATATTTTTGCTTGAAAACAAGCGATGTATCAGTTCGATCGTACCCCCATACTAGCCATTTTGAGACTTTCGGAAGAGTTAACGCTCTTAACTGCTTGGTTTCGAAGATTAAAATTTTAATTTTTAATATCGCATAGAACTAACGTGCAGCCCCTATACGTTATGTTTAAAAAAAATATATAAAATTTTTTTTCAAAATGGCGGCTATCGTAAAAATTCAAAGTGTCATAACTTTGCTAAATCAAATCCTACTGAAAAATGTCGTATGCAAAAAGTGTTTGGAATTTTATTTTGCATATAAAAGCAATTTTTAATTATTTTTTTTTTAATAAAAACCGAGTCTTACCATATATTGACCGAGACCTCGAACGAGCTTTTATGCGACTCTGCATACAGTTAACGCTCGTATGAAGCTTCTATTTAAGAAATTGACTTGAATTTTTTATACCAAATAGAGCTTTCTACTATACTTACGATACTATACAAAAAAATTAAAAATTAAAAAATAAAAGTATTTTTTTTTCAAAACACGTTTAGTGTGATGAGTCGATCGACCCACCATACATACGCTCATAAGATTTTCAATATAGTTAAGGTCAGTGTGAGCTTATTTATACATATTTGAATTTCAAAATTTTGTGACAGTATAGAATTCTTAAGCATCCTGTGTATGTTTGTTAGCAAAATCCATTTTGTCAATTTTTTGCAAAATGGCGACAAGTATTAAAATTCAATCACTTATTACTCAGTAGTGTTCAATTTTGTCAAAAAGGTCTCTATACATGAAATGTTGAGAAGCCTAAAGCTCATCTAAGTAAAATATAAAAAATATATATTTTTGCTTGAAAACAAGCGATGTATCAGTTCGATCGTACCCCCATACTAGCCATTTTGAGACTTTCGGAAGAGTTAACGCTCTTAACTGCTTGGTTTCGAAGATTTAAATTTTAATTTTTAATATCGCATAGAACTAACGTGCAGCCCCTATACGTTATGTTTAAAAAAAATATATAAAATTTTTTTTCAAAATGGCGGCTATCGTAAAAATTCAAAGTGTCATAACTTTGCTAAATCAAATCCTACTGAAAAATGTCGTACGCAAAAAGTGTTTGGAATTTTATTTTGCATATAAAAGCAATTTTTAATTATTTTTTTTTTAATAAAACCCGAGTCTTACCATATATTGACCGAGACCTCGAACGAGCTTTTATGCGACTCTGCATACAGTTAACGCTCGTATGAAGCTTCTATTTAAGAAATTGACTTGAATTTTTTATACCAAATAGAGCTTTCAACTATACTTACGATACTATACAAAAAAATTAAAAATTAAAAAATAAAAGTATTTTTTTTTCAAAACACGTTTAGTGTGATGAGTCGATCGACCCACCATACATACGCTCATAAGATTTTCAATATAGTTAAGGTCAGTGTGAGCTTATTTATACATATTTGAATTTCAAAATTTTGTGACAGTATAGAATTCTTAAGCATCCTGTGTATGTTTGTTAGCAAAATCCATTTTGTCAATTTTTTGCAAAATGGCGACAAGTATTAAAATTCAATCACTTATTACTCAGTAGTGTTCAATTTTGTCAAAAAGGTCTCTATACATGAAATGTTGAGAAGCCTAAAGCTCATCTAAGTAAAATATAAAAAATATATATTTTTGCTTGAAAACAAGCGATGTATCAGTTCGATCGTACCCCCATACTAGCCATTTTGAGACTTTCGGAAGAGTTAACGCTCTTAACTGCTTGGTTTCGAAGATTAAAATTTTAATTTTTAATATCGCATAGAACTAACGTGCAGCCCCTATACGTTATGTTTAAAAAAAATATATAAAATTTTTTTTCAAAATGGCGGCTATCGTAAAAATTCAAAGTGTCATAACTTTGCTAAATCGAATCCTACTGAAAAATGTCGTATGCAAAAAGTGTTTGGAATTTTATTTTGCATATAAAAACAATTTTTAATTATTTTTTTTTTAATAAAAACCGAGTCTTACCATATATTGACCGAGACCTCGAACGAGCTTTTATGCGACTCTGCATACAGTTAACGCTCGTATTAAGCTTCTATTTAAGAAATTGACTTGAATTTTTTATACCAAATAGAGCTTTCAACTATACTTACGATACTATACAAAAAAATTAAAAATTAAAAAATAAAAGTATTTTTTTTTCAAAACACGTTTAGTGTGATGAGTCGATCGACCCACCATACATACGCTCATAAGATTTTCAATATAGTTAAGGTCAGTGTGAGCTTATTTATACATATTTGAATTTCAAAATTTTGTGACAGTATAGAATTCTTAAGCATCCTGTGTATGTTTGTTAGCAAAATCCATTTTGTCAATTTTTTGCAAAATGGCGACAAGTATTAAAATTCAATCACTTATTACTCAGTGTTGTTCAATTTTGTCAAAAAGGTCTCTATACATGAAATGTTGAGAAGCCTAAAGCTCATCTAAGTAAAATATAAAAAATATATATTTTTGCTTGAAAACAAGCGATGTATCAGTTCGATCGTACCCCCATACTAGCCATTTTGAGACTTTCGGAAGAGTTAACGCTCTTAACTGCTTGGTTTCGAAGATTAAAATTTTAATTTTTAATATCGCATAGAACTAACGTGCAGCCCCTATACGTTATGTTTAAAAAAAATATATAAAATTTTTTTTCAAAATGGCGGCTATCGTAAAAATTCAAAGTGTCATAACTTTGCTAAATCAAATCCTACTGAAAAATGTCGTATGCAAAAAGTGTTTGGAATTTTATTTTGCATATAAAAGCAATTTTTAATTATTTTTTTTTTAATAAAAACCGAGTCTTACCATATATTGACCGAGACCTCGAACGAGCTTTTATGCGACTCTGCATACAGTTAACGCTCGTATGAAGCTTCTATTTAAGAAATTGACTTGAATTTTTTATACCAAATAGAGCTTTCAACTATACTTACGATACTATACAAAAAAATTAAAAATTAAAAAATAAAAGTATTTTTTTTTCAAAACACGTTTAGTGTGATGAGTCGATCGACCCACCATACATACGCTCATAAGATTTTCAATATAGTTAAGGTCAGTGTGAGCTTATTTATACATATTTGAATTTCAAAATTTTGTGACAGTATAGAATTCTTAAGCATCCTGTGTATGTTTGTTAGCAAAATCCATTTTGTCAATTTTTTGCAAAATGGCGACAAGTATTAAAATTCAATCACTTATTACTCAGTAGTGTTCAATTTTGTCAAAAAGGTCTCTATACATGAAATGTTGAGAAGCCTAAAGCTCATCTAAGTAAAATATAAAAAATATATATTTTTGCTTGAAAACAAGCGATGTATCAGTTCGATCGTACCCCCATACTAGCCATTTTGAGACTTTCGGAAGAGTTAACGCTCTTAACTGCTTGGTTTCGAAGATTAAAATTTTAATTTTTAATATCGCATAGAACTAACGTGCAGCCCCTATACGTTATGTTTAAAAAAAATATATAAAATTTTTTTTCAAAATGGCGGCTATCGTAAAAATTCAAAGTGTCATAACTTTGCTAAATCAAATCCTACTGAAAAATGTCGTATGCAAAAAGTGTTTGGAATTTTATTTTGCATATAAAAGCAATTTTTAATTATTTTTTTTTTAATAAAAACCGAGTCTTACCATATATTGACCGAGACCTCGAACGAGCTTTTATGCGACTCTGCATACAGTTAACGCTCGTATGAAGCTTCTATTTAAGAAATTGACTTGAATTTTTTATACCAAATAGAGCTTTCAACTATACTTACGATACTATACAAAAAAATTAAAAATTAAAAAATAAAAGTATTTTTTTTTCAAAACACGTTTAGTGTGATGAGTCGATCGACCCACCATACATACGCTCATAAGATTTTCAATATAGTTAAGGTCAGTGTGAGCTTATTTATACATATTTGAATTTTAAAATTTTGTGACAGTATAGAATTCTTAAGCATCCTGTGTATGTTTGTTAGCAAAATCCATTTTGTCAATTTTTTGCAAAATGGCGACAAGTATTAAAATTCAATCACTTATTACTCAGTAGTGTTCAATTTTGTCAAAAAGGTCTCTATACATGAAATGTTGAGAAGCCTAAAGCTCATCTAAGTAAAATATAAAAAATATATATTTTTGCTTGAAAACAAGCGATGTATCAGTTCGATCGTACCCCCATACTAGCCATTTTGAGACTTTCGGAAGAGTTAACGCTCTTAACTGCTTGGTTTCGAAGATTAAAATTTTAATTTTTAATATCGCATAGAACTAACGTGCAGCCCCTATACGTTATGTTTAAAAAAAATATATAAAATTTTTTTTCAAAATGGCGGCTATCGTAATAATTCAAAGTGTCATAACTTTGCTAAATCAAATCCTACTGAAAAATGTCGTATGCAAAAAGTGTTCGGAATTTTATTTTGCATATAAAAGCAATTTTTAATTATTTTTTTTTTAATAAAAACCGAGTCTTACCATATATTGACCGAGACCTCGAACGAGCTTTTATGCGACTCTGCATACAGTTAACGCTCGTATGAAGCTTCTATTTAAGAAATTGACTTGAATTTTTTATACCAAATAGAGCTTTCAACTATACTTACGATACTATACAAAAAAATTAAAAATTAAAAAATAAAAGTATTTTTTTTTCAAAACACGTTTAGTGTGATGAGTCGATCGACCCACCATACATACGCTCATAAGATTTTCAATATAGTTAAGGTCAGTGTGAGCTTATTTATACATATTTGAATTTCAAAATTTTGTGACAGTATAGAATTCTTAAGCATCCTGTGTATGTTTGTTAGCAAAATCCATTTTGTCAATTTTTTGCAAAATGGCGACAAGTATTAAAATTCAATCACTTATTACTCAGTAGTGTTCAATTTTGTCAAAAAGGTCTCTATACATGAAATGTTGAGAAGCCTAAAGCTCATCTAAGTAAAATATAAAAAATATATATTTTTGCTTGAAAACAAGCGATGTATCAGTTCGATCGTACCCCCATACTAGCCATTTTGAGACTTTCGGAAGAGTTAACGCTCTTAACTGCTTGGTTTCGAAGATTAAAATTTTAATTTTTAATATCGCATAGAACTAACGTGCAGCCCCTATACGTTATGTTTAAAAAAAATATATAAAATTTTTTTTCAAAATGGCGGCTATCGTAAAAATTCAAAGTGTCATAACTTTGCTAAATCAAATCCTACTGAAAAATGTCGTATGCAAAAAGTGTTTGGAATTTTATTTTGCATATAAAAGCAATTTTTAATTATTTTTTTTTTAATAAAAACCGAGTCTTACCATATATTGACCGAGACCTCGAACGAGCTTTTATGCGACTCTGCATACAGTTAACGCTCGTATGAAGCTTCTATTTAAGAAATTGACTTGAATTTTTTATACCAAATAGAGCTTTCAACTATACTTACGATACTATACAAAAAAATTAAAAATTAAAAAATAAAAGTATTTTTTTTTCAAAACACGTTTAGTGTGATGAGTCGATCGACCCACCATACATACGCTCATAAGATTTTCAATATAGTTAAGGTCAGTGTGAGCTTATTTATACATATTTGAATTTCAAAATTTTGTGACAGTATAGAATTCTTAAGCATCCTGTGTATGTTTGTTAGCAAAATCCATTTTGTCAATTTTTTGCAAAATGGCGACAAGTATTAAAATTCAATCACTTATTACTCAGTAGTGTTCAATTTTGTCAAAAAGGTCTCTATACATGAAATGTTGAGAAGCCTAAAGCTCATCTAAGTAAAATATAAAAAATATATATTTTTGCTTGAAAACAAGCGATGTATCAGTTCGATCGTACCCCCATACTAGCCATTTTGAGACTTTCGGAAGAGTTAACGCTCTTAACTGCTTGGTTTCGAAGATTAAAATTTTAATTTTTAATATCGCATAGAACTAACGTGCAGCCCCTATACGTTATGTTTAAAAAAAATATATAAAATTTTTTTTCAAAATGGCGGCTATCGTAAAAATTCAAAGTGTCATAACTTTGCTAAATCAAATCCTACTGAAAAATGTCGTATGCAAAAAGTGTTTGGAATTTTATTTTGCATATAAAAGCAATTTTTAATTATTTTTTTTTTAATAAAAACCGAGTCTTACCATATATTGACCGAGACCTCGAACGAGCTTTTATGCGACTCTGCATACAGTTAACGCTCGTATGAAGCTTCTATTTAAGAAATTGACTTGAATTTTTTATACCAAATAGAGCTTTCAACTATACTTACGATACTATACAAAAAAATTAAAAATTAAAAAATAAAAGTATTTTTTTTTCAAAACACGTTTAGTGTGATGAGTCGATCGACCCACCATACATACGCTCATAAGATTTTCAATATAGTTAAGGTCAGTGTGAGCTTATTTATACATATTTGAATTTCAAAATTTTGTGACAGTATAGAATTCTTAAGCATCCTGTGTATGTTTGTTAGCAAAATCCATTTTGTCAATTTTTTGCAAAATGGCGACAAGTATTAAAATTCAATCACTTATTACTCAGTAGTGTTCAATTTTGTCAAAAAGGTCTCTATACATGAAATGTTGAGAAGCCTAAAGCTCATCTAAGTAAAATATAAAAAATATATATTTTTGCTTGAAAACAAGCGATGTATCAGTTCGATCGTACCCCCATACTAGCCATTTTGAGACTTTCGGAAGAGTTAACGCTCTTAACTGCTTGGTTTCGAAGATTAAAATTTTAATTTTTAATATCGCATAGAACTAACGTGCAGCCCCTATACGTTATGTTTAAAAAAAATATATAAAATTTTTTTTCAAAATGGCGGCTATCGTAAAAATTCAAAGTGTCATAACTTTGCTAAATCAAATCCTACTGAAAAATGTCGTACGCAAAAAGTGTTTGGAATTTTATTTTGCATATAAAAGCAATTTTTAATTATTTTTTTTTTAATAAAAACCGAGTCTTACCATATATTGACCGAGACCTCGAACGAGCTTTTATGCGACTCTGCATACAGTTAACGCTCGTATGAAGCTTCTATTTAAGAAATTGACTTGAATTTTTTATACCAAATAGAGCTTTCAACTATACTTACGATACTATACAAAAAAATTAAAAATTAAAAAATAAAAGTATTTTTTTTTCAAAACACGTTTAGTGTGATGAGTCGATCGACCCACCATACATACGCTCATAAGATTTTCAATATAGTTAAGGTCAGTGTGAGCTTATTTATACATATTTGAATTTCAAAATTTTGTGACAGTATAGAATTCTTAAGCATCCTGTGTATGTTTGTTAGCAAAATCCATTTTGTCAATTTTTTGCAAAATGGCGACAAGTATTAAAATTCAATCACTTATTACTCAGTAGTGTTCAATTTTGTCAAAAAGGTCTCTATACATGAAATGTTGAGAAGCCTAAAGCTCATCTAAGTAAAATATAAAAAATATATATTTTTGCTTGAAAACAAGCGATGTATCAGTTCGATCGTACCCCCATACTAGCCATTTTGAGACTTTCGGAAGAGTTAACGCTCTTAACTGCTTGGTTTCGAAGATTAAAATTTTAATTTTTAATATCGCATAGAACTAACGTGCAGCCCCTATACGTTATGTTTAAAAAAAATATATAAAATTTTTTTTCAAAATGGCGGCTATCGTAAAAATTCAAAGTGTCATAACTTTGCTAAATCGAATCCTACTGAAAAATGTCGTATGCAAAAAGTGTTTGGAATTTTATTTTGCATATAAAAGCAATTTTTAATTATTTTTTTTTTAATAAAAACCGAGTCTTACCATATATTGACCGAGACCTCGAACGAGCTTTTATGCGACTCTGCATACAGTTAACGCTCGTATGAAGCTTCTATTTAAGAAATTGACTTGAATTTTTTATACCAAATAGAGCTTTCAACTATACTTACGATACTATACAAAAAAATTAAAAATTAAAAAATAAAAGTATTTTTTTTTCAAAACACGTTTAGTGTGATGAGTCGATCGACCCACCATACATACGCTCATAAGATTTTCAATATAGTTAAGGTCAGTGTGAGCTTATTTATACATATTTGAATTTCAAAATTTTGTGACAGTATAGAATTCTTAAGCATCCTGTGTATGTTTGTTAGCAAAATCCATTTTGTCAATTTTTTGCAAAATGGCGACAAGTATTAAAATTCAATCACTTATTACTCAGTGTTGTTCAATTTTGTCAAAAAGGTCTCTATACATGAAATGTTGAGAAGCCTAAAGCTCATCTAAGTAAAATATAAAAAATATATATTTTTGCTTGAAAACAAGCGATGTATCAGTTCGATCGTACCCCCATACTAGCCATTTTGAGACTTTCGGAAGAGTTAACGCTCTTAACTGCTTGGTTTCGAAGATTAAAATTTTAATTTTTAATATCGCATAGAACTAACGTGCAGCCCCTATACGTTATGTTTAAAAAAAATATATAAAATTTTTTTTCAAAATGGCGGCTATCGTAAAAATTCAAAGTGTCATAACTTTGCTAAATCAAATCCTACTGAAAAATGTCGTATGCAAAAAGTGTTTGGAATTTTATTTTGCATATAAAAGCAATTTTTAATTATTTTTTTTTTAATAAAAACCGAGTCTTACCATATATTGACCGAGACCTCGAACGAGCTTTTATGCGACTCTGCATACAGTTAACGCTCGTATGAAGCTTCTATTTAAGAAATTGACTTGAATTTTTTATACCAAATAGAGCTTTCAACTATACTTACGATACTATACAAAAAAATTAAAAATTAAAAAATAAAAGTATTTTTTTTTCAAAACACGTTTAGTGTGATGAGTCGATCGACCCACCATACATACGCTCATAAGATTTTCAATATAGTTAAGGTCAGTGTGAGCTTATTTATACATATTTGAATTTCAAAATTTTGTGACAGTATAGAATTCTTAAGCATCCTGTGTATGTTTGTTAGCAAAATCCATTTTGTCAATTTTTTGCAAAATGGCGACAAGTATTAAAATTCAATCACTTATTACTCAGTAGTGTTCAATTTTGTCAAAAAGGTCTCTATACATGAAATGTTGAGAAGCCTAAAGCTCATCTAAGTAAAATATAAAAAATATATATTTTTGCTTGAAAACAAGCGATGTATCAGTTCGATCGTACCCCCATACTAGCCATTTTGAGACTTTCGGAAGAGTTAACGCTCTTAACTGCTTGGTTTCGAAGATTAAAATTTTAATTTTTAATATCGCATAGAACTAACGTGCAGCCCCTATACGTTATGTTTAAAAAAAATATATAAAATTTTTTTTCAAAATGGCGGCTATCGTAAAAATTCAAAGTGTCATAACTTTGCTAAATCAAATCCTACTGAAAAATGTCGTATGCAAAAAGTGTTTGGAATTTTATTTTGCATATAAAAGCAATTTTTAATTATTTTTTTTTTAATAAAAACCGAGTCTTACCATATATTGACCGAGACCTCGAACGAGCTTTTATGCGACTCTGCATACAGTTAACGCTCGTATGAAGCTTCTATTTAAGAAATTGACTTGAATTTTTTATACCAAATAGAGCTTTCAACTATACTTACGATACTATACAAAAAAATTAAAAATTAAAAAATAAAAGTATTTTTTTTTCAAAACACGTTTAGTGTGATGAGTCGATCGACCCACCATACATACGCTCATAAGATTTTCAATATAGTTAAGGTCAGTGTGAGCTTATTTATACATATTTGAATTTCAAAATTTTGTGACAGTATAGAATTCTTAAGCATCCTGTGTATGCTTGTTAGCAAAATCCATTTTGTCAATTTTTTGCAAAATGGCGACAAGTATTAAAATTCAATCACTTATTACTCAGTAGTGTTCAATTTTGTCAAAAAGGTCTATATACATGAAATGTTGAGAAGCCTAAAGCTCATCTAAGTAAAATATAAAAAATATATATTTTTGCTTGAAAACAAGCGATGTATCAGTTCGATCGTACCCCCATACTAGCCATTTTGAGACTTTCGGAAGAGTTAACGCTCTTAACTGCTTGGTTTCGAAGATTAAAATTTTAATTTTTAATATCGCATAGAACTAACGTGCAGCCCCTATACGTTATGTTTAAAAAAAATATATAAAATTTTTTTTCAAAATGGCGGCTATCGTAAAAATTCAAAGTGTCATAACTTTGCTAAATCAAATCCTACTGAAAAATGTCGTATGCAAAAAGTGTTTGGAATTTTATTTTGCATATAAAAGCAATTTTTAATTATTTTTTTTTTAATAAAAACCGAGTCTTACCATATATTGACCGAGACCTCGAACGAGCTTTTATGCGACTCTGCATACAGTTAACGCTCGTATGAAGCTTCTATTTAAGAAATTGACTTGAATTTTTTATACCAAATAGAGCTTTCAACTATACTTACGATACTATACAAAAAAATTAAAAATTAAAAAATAAAAGTATTTTTTTTTCAAAACACGTTTAGTGTGATGAGTCGATCGACCCACCATACATACGCTCATAAGATTTTCAATATAGTTAAGGTCAGTGTGAGCTTATTTATACATATTTGAATTTCAAAATTTTGTGACAGTATAGAATTCTTAAGCATCCTGTGTATGTTTGTTAGCAAAATCCATTTTGTCAATTTTTTGCAAAATGGCGACAAGTATTAAAATTCAATCACTTATTACTCAGTAGTGTTCAATTTTGTCAAAAAGGTCTCTATACATGAAATGTTGAGAAGCCTAAAGCTCATCTAAGTAAAATATAAAAAATATATATTTTTGCTTGAAAACAAGCGATGTATCAGTTCGATCGTACCCCCATACTAGCCATTTTGAGACTTTCGGAAGAGTTAACGCTCTTAACTGCTTGGTTTCGAAGATTAAAATTTTAATTTTTAATATCGCATAGAACTAACGTGCAGCCCCTATACGTTATGTTTAAAAAAAATATATAAAATTTTTTTTCAAAATGGCGGCTATCGTAAAAATTCAAAGTGTCATAACTTTGCTAAATAAAATCCTACTAAAAAATGTCGTATGCAAAAAGTGTTTGGAATTTTAATTTGCATATGAAAGCAATTTTTAATTATTTTTTTTTAATAAAAACCGAGTCTTACCATATATTGACCGAGACCTCGAACGAGCTTTTATGCGACTCTGCATACAGTTAACGCTCGTATGAAGCTTCTATTTAAGAAATTGACTTGAATTTTTTATACCAAATAGAGCTTTCAACTATACTTACGATACTATACAAAAAAATTAAAAATTAAAAAATAAAAGTATTTTTTTTTCAAAACACGTTTAGTGTGATGAGTCGATCGACCCACCATACATACGCTCATAAGATTTTCAATATAGTTAAGGTCAGTGTGAGCTTATTTATACATATTTGAATTTCAAAATTTTGTGACAGTATAGAATTCTTAAGCATCCTGTGTATGTTTGTTAGCAAAATCCATTTTGTCAATTTTTTGCAAAATGGCGACAAGTATTAAAATTCAATCACTTATTACTCAGTGTTGTTCAATTTTGTCAAAAAGGTCTCTATACATGAAATGTTGAGAAGCCTAAAGCTCATCTAAGTAAAATATAAAAAATATATATTTTTGCTTGAAAACAAGCGATGTATCAGTTCGATCGTACCCCCATACTAGCCATTTTGAGACTTTCGGAAGAGTTAACGCTCTTAACTGCTTGGTTTCGAAGATTAAAATTTTAATTTTTAATATCGCATAGAACTAACGTGCAGCCCCTATACGTTATGTTTAAAAAAAATATATAAAATTTTTTTTCAAAATGGCGGCTATCGTAAAAATTCAAAGTGTCATAACTTTGCTAAATCAAATCCTACTGAAAAATGTCGTATGCAAAAAGTGTTTGGAATTTTATTTTGCATATAAAAGCAATTTTTAATTATTTTTTTTTTAATAAAAACCGAGTCTTACCATATATTGACCGAGACCTCGAACGAGCTTTTATGCGACTCTGCATACAGTTAACGCTCGTATGAAGCTTCTATTTAAGAAATTGACTTGAATTTTTTATACCAAATAGAGCTTTCAACTATACTTACGATACTATACAAAAAAATTAAAAATTAAAAAATAAAAGTATTTTTTTTTCAAAACACGTTTAGTGTGATGAGTCGATCGACCCACCATACATACGCTCATAAGATTTTCAATATAGTTAAGGTCAGTGTGAGCTTATTTATACATATTTGAATTTCAAAATTTTGTGACAGTATAGAATTCTTAAGCATCCTGTGTATGTTTGTTAGCAAAATCCATTTTGTCAATTTTTTGCAAAATGGCGACAAGTATTAAAATTCAATCACTTATTACTCAGTAGTGTTCAATTTTGTCAAAAAGGTCTCTATACATGAAATGTTGAGAAGCCTAAAGCTCATCTAAGTAAAATATAAAAAATATATATTTTTGCTTGAAAACAAGCGATGTATCAGTTCGATCGTACCCCCATACTAGCCATTTTGAGACTTTCGGAAGAGTTAACGCTCTTAACTGCTTGGTTTCGAAGATTAAAATTTTAATTTTTAATATCGCATAGAACTAACGTGCAGCCCCTATACGTTATGTTTAAAAAAAATATATAAAATTTTTTTTCAAAATGGCGGCTATCGTAAAAATTCAAAGTGTCATAACTTTGCTAAATCAAATCCTACTGAAAAATGTCGTATGCAAAAAGTGTTTGGAATTTTATTTTGCATATAAAAGCAATTTTTAATTATTTTTTTTTTAATAAAAACCGAGTCTTACCATATATTGACCGAGACCTCGAACGAGCTTTTATGCGACTCTGCATACAGTTAACGCTCGTATGAAGCTTCTATTTAAGAAATTGACTTGAATTTTTTATACCAAATAGAGCTTTCAACTATACTTACGATACTATACAAAAAAATTAAAAATTAAAAAATAAAAGTATTTTTTTTTCAAAACACGTTTAGTGTGATGAGTCGATCGACCCACCATACATACGCTCATAAGATTTTCAATATAGTTAAGGTCAGTGTGAGCTTATTTATACATATTTGAATTTTAAAATTTTGTGACAGTATAGAATTCTTAAGCATCCTGTGTATGTTTGTTAGCAAAATCCATTTTGTCAATTTTTTGCAAAATGGCGACAAGTATTAAAATTCAATCACTTATTACTCAGTAGTGTTCAATTTTGTCAAAAAGGTCTCTATACATGAAATGTTGAGAAGCCTAAAGCTCATCTAAGTAAAATATAAAAAATATATATTTTTGCTTGAAAACAAGCGATGTATCAGTTCGATCGTACCCCCATACTAGCCATTTTGAGACTTTCGGAAGAGTTAACGCTCTTAACTGCTTGGTTTCGAAGATTAAAATTTTAATTTTTAATATCGCATAGAACTAACGTGCAGCCCCTATACGTTATGTTTAAAAAAAATATATAAAATTTTTTTTCAAAATGGCGGCTATCGTAAAAATTCAAAGTGTCATAACTTTGCTAAATCAAATCCTACTGAAAAATGTCGTATGCAAAAAGTGTTCGGAATTTTATTTTGCATATAAAAGCAATTTTTAATTATTTTTTTTTTAATAAAAACCGAGTCTTACCATATATTGACCGAGACCTCGAACGAGCTTTTATGCGACTCTGCATACAGTTAACGCTTGTATGAAGCTTCTATTTAAGAAATTGACTTGAATTTTTTATACCAAATAGAGCTTTCAACTATACTTACGATACTATACAAAAAAATTAAAAATTAAAAAATAAAAGTATTTTTTTTTCAAAACACGTTTAGTGTGATGAGTCGATCGACCCACCATACATACGCTCATAAGATTTTCAATATAGTTAAGGTCAGTGTGAGCTTATTTATACATATTTGAATTTCAAAATTTTGTGACAGTATAGAATTCTTAAGCATCCTGTGTATGTTTGTTAGCAAAATCCATTTTGTCAATTTTTTGCAAAATGGCGACAAGTATTAAAATTCAATCACTTATTACTCAGTAGTGTTCAATTTTGTCAAAAAGGTCTCTATACATGAAATGTTGAGAAGCCTAAAGCTCATCTAAGTAAAATATAAAAAATATATATTTTTGCTTGAAAACAAGCGATGTATCAGTTCGATCGTACCCCCATACTAGCCATTTTGAGACTTTCGGAAGAGTTAACGCTCTTAACTGCTTGGTTTCGAAGATTAAAATTTTAATTTTTAATATCGCATAGAACTAACGTGCAGCCCCTATACGTTATGTTTAAAAAAAATATATAAAATTTTTTTTCAAAATGGCGGCTATCGTAAAAATTCAAAGTGTCATAACTTTGCTAAATCAAATCCTACTGAAAAATGTCGTATGCAAAAAGTGTTTGGAATTTTATTTTGCATATAAAAGCAATTTTTAATTATTTTTTTTTTAATAAAAACCGAGTCTTACCATATATTGACCGAGACCTCGAACGAGCTTTTATGCGACTCTGCATACAGTTAACGCTCGTATGAAGCTTCTATTTAAGAAATTGACTTGAATTTTTTATACCAAATAGAGCTTTCAACTATACTTACGATACTATACAAAAAAATTAAAAATTAAAAAATAAAAGTATTTTTTTTTCAAAACACGTTTAGTGTGATGAGTCGATCGACCCACCATACATACGCTCATAAGATTTTCAATATAGTTAAGGTCAGTGTGAGCTTATTTATACATATTTGAATTTCAAAATTTTGTGACAGTATAGAATTCTTAAGCATCCTGTGTATGTTTGTTAGCAAAATCCATTTTGTCAATTTTTTGCAAAATGGCGACAAGTATTAAAATTCAATCACTTATTACTCAGTAGTGTTCAATTTTGTCAAAAAGGTCTCTATACATGAAATGTTGAGAAGCCTAAAGCTCATCTAAGTAAAATATAAAAAATATATATTTTTGCTTGAAAACAAGCGATGTATCAGTTCGATCGTACCCCCATACTAGCCATTTTGAGACTTTCGGAAGAGTTAACGCTCTTAACTGCTTGGTTTCGAAGATTAAAATTTTAATTTTTAATATCGCATAGAACTAACGTGCAGCCCCTATACGTTATGTTTAAAAAAAATATATAAAATTTTTTTTCAAAATGGCGGCTATCGTAAAAATTCAAAGTGTCATAACTTTGCTAAATCAAATCCTACTGAAAAATGTCGTACGCAAAAAGTGTTTGGAATTTTATTTTGCATATAAAAGCAATTTTTAATTATTTTTTTTTTAATAAAAACCGAGTCTTACCATATATTGACCGAGACCTCGAACGAGCTTTTATGCGACTCTGCATACAGTTAACGCTCGTATGAAGCTTCTATTTAAGAAATTGACTTGAATTTTTTATACCAAATAGAGCTTTCAACTATACTTACGATACTATACAAAAAAATTAAAAATTAAAAAATAAAAGTATTTTTTTTTCAAAACACGTTTAGTGTGATGAGTCGATCGACCCACCATACATACGCTCATAAGATTTTCAATATAGTTAAGGTCAGTGTGAGCTTATTTATACATATTTGAATTTCAAAATTTTGTGACAGTATAGAATTCTTAAGCATCCTGTGTATGTTTGTTAGCAAAATCCATTTTGTCAATTTTTTGCAAAATGGCGACAAGTATTAAAATTCAATCACTTATTACTCAGTAGTGTTCAATTTTGTCAAAAAGGTCTCTATACATGAAATGTTGAGAAGCCTAAAGCTCATCTAAGTAAAATATAAAAAATATATATTTTTGCTTGAAAACAAGCGATGTATCAGTTCGATCGTACCCCCATACTAGCCATTTTGAGACTTTCGGAAGAGTTAACGCTCTTAACTGCTTGGTTTCGAAGATTAAAATTTTAATTTTTAATATCGCATAGAACTAACGTGCAGCCCCTATACGTTATGTTTAAAAAAAATATATAAAATTTTTTTTCAAAATGGCGGCTATCGTAAAAATTCAAAGTGTCATAACTTTGCTAAATCGAATCCTACTGAAAAATGTCGTATGCAAAAAGTGTTTGGAATTTTATTTTGCATATAAAAGCAATTTTTAATTATTTTTTTTTTAATAAAAACCGAGTCTTACCATATATTGACCGAGACCTCGAACGAGCTTTTATGCGACTCTGCATACAGTTAACGCTCGTATGAAGCTTCTATTTAAGAAATTGACTTGAATTTTTTATACCAAATAGAGCTTTCAACTATACTTACGATACTATACAAAAAAATTAAAAATTAAAAAATAAAAGTATTTTTTTTTCAAAACACGTTTAGTGTGATGAGTCGATCGACCCACCATACATACGCTCATAAGATTTTCAATATAGTTAAGGTCAGTGTGAGCTTATTTATACATATTTGAATTTCAAAATTTTGTGACAGTATAGAATTCTTAAGCAACCTGTGTATGTTTGTTAGCAAAATCCATTTTGTCAATTTTTTGCAAAATGGCGACAAGTATTAAAATTCAATCACTTATTACTCAGTGTTGTTCAATTTTGTCAAAAAGGTCTCTATACATGAAATGTTGAGAAGCCTAAAGCTCATCTAAGTAAAATATAAAAAATATATATTTTTGCTTGAAAACAAGCGATGTATCAGTTCGATCGTACCCCCATACTAGCCATTTTGAGACTTTCGGAAGAGTTAACGCTCTTAACTGCTTGGTTTCGAAGATTAAAATTTTAATTTTTAATATCGCATAGAACTAACGTGCAGCCCCTATACGTTATGTTTAAAAAAAATATATAAAATTTTTTTTCAAAATGGCGGCTATCGTAAAAATTCAAAGTGTCATAACTTTGCTAAATCAAATCCTACTGAAAAATGTCGTATGCAAAAAGTGTTTGGAATTTTATTTTGCATATAAAAGCAATTTTTAATTATTTTTTTTTTAATAAAAACCGAGTCTTACCATATATTGACCGAGACCTCGAACGAGCTTTTATGCGACTCTGCATACAGTTAACGCTCGTATGAAGCTTCTATTTAAGAAATTGACTTGAATTTTTTATACCAAATAGAGCTTTCAACTATACTTACGATACTATACAAAAAAATTAAAAATTAAAAAATAAAAGTATTTTTTTTTCAAAACACGTTTAGTGTGATGAGTCGATCGACCCACCATACATACGCTCATAAGATTTTCAATATAGTTAAGGTCAGTGTGAGCTTATTTATACATATTTGAATTTCAAAATTTTGTGACAGTATAGAATTCTTAAGCATCCTGTGTATGTTTGTTAGCAAAATCCATTTTGTCAATTTTTTGCAAAATGGCGACAAGTATTAAAATTCAATCACTTATTACTCAGTAGTGTTCAATTTTGTCAAAAAGGTCTCTATACATGAAATGTTGAGAAGCCTAAAGCTCATCTAAGTAAAATATAAAAAATATATATTTTTGCTTGAAAACAAGCGATGTATCAGTTCGATCGTACCCCCATACTAGCCATTTTGAGACTTTCGGAAGAGTTAACGCTCTTAACTGCTTGGTTTCGAAGATTAAAATTTTAATTTTTAATATCGCATAGAACTAACGTGCAGCCCCTATACGTTATGTTTAAAAAAAATATATAAAATTTTTTTTCAAAATGGCGGCTATCGTAAAAATTCAAAGTGTCATAACTTTGCTAAATCAAATCCTACTGAAAAATGTCGTACGCAAAAAGTGTTTGGAATTTTATTTTGCATATAAAAGCAATTTTTAATTATTTTTTTTTTAATAAAAACCGAGTCTTACCATATATTGACCGAGACCTCGAACGAGCTTTTATGCGACTCTGCATACAGTTAACGCTCGTATGAAGCTTCTATTTAAGAAATTGACTTGAATTTTTTATACCAAATAGAGCTTTCAACTATACTTACGATACTATACAAAAAAATTAAAAATTAAAAAATAAAAGTATTTTTTTTTCAAAACACGTTTAGTGTGATGAGTCGATCGACCCACCATACATACGCTCATAAGATTTTCAATATAGTTAAGGTCAGTGTGAGCTTATTTATACATATTTGAATTTCAAAATTTTGTGACAGTATAGAATTCTTAAGCATCCTGTGTATGTTTGTTAGCAAAATCCATTTTGTCAATTTTTTGCAAAATGGCGACAAGTATTAAAATTCAATCACTTATTACTCAGTAGTGTTCAATTTTGTCAAAAAGGTCTCTATACATGAAATGTTGAGAAGCCTAAAGCTCATCTAAGTAAAATATAAAAAATATATATTTTTGCTTGAAAACAAGCGATGTATCAGTTCGATCGTACCCCCATACTAGCCATTTTGAGACTTTCGGAAGAGTTAACGCTCTTAACTGCTTGGTTTCGAAGATTAAAATTTTAATTTTTAATATCGCATAGAACTAACGTGCAGCCCCTATACGTTATGTTTAAAAAAAATATATAAAATTTTTTTTCAAAATGGCGGCTATCGTAAAAATTCAAAGTGTCATAACTTTGCTAAATCAAATCCTACTGAAAAATGTCGTATGCAAAAAGTGTTTGGAATTTTATTTTGCATATAAAAGCAATTTTTAATTATTTTTTTTTTAATAAAAACCGAGTCTTACCATATATTGACCGAGACCTCGAACGAGCTTTTATGCGACTCTGCATACAGTTAACGCTCGTATGAAGCTTCTATTTAAGAAATTTACTTGAATTTTTTATACCAAATAGAGCTTTCAACTATACTTACGATACTATACAAAAAAATTAAAAATTAAAAAATAAAAGTATTTTTTTTTCAAAACACGTTTAGTGTGATGAGTCGATCGACCCACCATACATACGCTCATAAGATTTTCAATATAGTTAAGGTCAGTGTGAGCTTATTTATACATATTTGAATTTCAAAATTTTGTGACAGTATAGAATTCTTAAGCATCCTGTGTATGTTTGTTAGCAAAATCCATTTTGTCAATTTTTTGCAAAATGGCGACAAGTATTAAAATTCAATCACTTATTACTCAGTAGTGTTCAATTTTGTCAAAAAGGTCTCTATACATGAAATGTTGAGAAGCCTAAAGCTCATCTAAGTAAAATATAAAAAATATATATTTTTGCTTGAAAACAAGCAATGTATCAGTTCGATCGTACCCCCATACTAGCCATTTTGAGACTTTCGGAAGAGTTAACGCTCTTAACTGCTTGGTTTCGAAGATTAAAATTTTAATTTTTAATATCGCATAGAACTAACGTGCAGCCCCTATACGTTATGTTTAAAAAAAATATATAAAATTTTTTTTCAAAATGGCGGCTATCGTAAAAATTCAAAGTGTCATAACTTTGCTAAATCAAATCCTACTGAAAAATGTCGTACGCAAAAAGTGTTTGGAATTTTATTTTGCATATAAAAGCAATTTTTAATTATTTTTTTTTTAATAAAAACCGAGTCTTACCATATATTGACCGAGACCTCGAACGAGCTTTTATGCGACTCTGCATACAGTTAACGCTCGTATGAAGCTTCTATTTAAGAAATTGACTTGAATTTTTTATACCAAATAGAGCTTTCAACTATACTTACGATACTATACAAAAAAATTAAAAATTAAAAAATAAAAGTATTTTTTTTTCAAAACACGTTTAGTGTGATGAGTCGATCGACCCACCATACATACGCTCATAAGATTTTCAATATAGTTAAGGTCAGTGTGAGCTTATTTATACATATTTGAATTTCAAAATTTTGTGACAGTATAGAATTCTTAAGCATCCTGTGTATGTTTGTTAGCAAAATCCATTTTGTCAATTTTTTGCAAAATGGCGACAAGTATTAAAATTCAATCACTTATTACTCAGTAGTGTTCAATTTTGTCAAAAAGGTCTCTATACATGAAATGTTGAGAAGCCTAAAGCTCATCTAAGTAAAATATAAAAAATATATATTTTTGCTTGAAAACAAGCGATGTATCAGTTCGATCGTACCCCCATACTAGCCATTTTGAGACTTTCGGAAGAGTTAACGCTCTTAACTGCTTGGTTTCGAAGATTAAAATTTTAATTTTTAATATCGCATAGAACTAACGTGCAGCCCCTATACGTTATGTTTAAAAAAAATATATAAAATTTTTTTTCAAAATGGCGGCTATCGTAAAAATTCAAAGTGTCATAACTTTGCTAAATCAAATCCTACTGAAAAATGTCGTACGCAAAAAGTGTTTGGAATTTTATTTTGCATATAAAAGCAATTTTTAATTATTTTTTTTTTAATAAAAACCGAGTCTTACCATATATTGACCGAGACCTCGAACGAGCTTTTATGCGACTCTGCATACAGTTAACGCTCGTATGAAGCTTCTATTTAAGAAATTGACTTGAATTTTTTATACCAAATAGAGCTTTCAACTATACTTACGATACTATACAAAAAAATTAAAAATTAAAAAATAAAAGTATTTTTTTTTCAAAACACGTTTAGTGTGATGAGTCGATCGACCCACCATACATACGCTCATAAGATTTTCAATATAGTTAAGGTCAGTGTGAGCTTATTTATACATATTTGAATTTCAAAATTTTGTGACAGTATAGAATTCTTAAGCATCCTGTGTATGTTTGTTAGCAAAATCCATTTTGTCAATTTTTTGCAAAATGGCGACAAGTATTAAAATTCAATCACTTATTACTCAGTAGTGTTCAATTTTGTCAAAAAGGTCTCTATACATGAAATGTTGAGAAGCCTAAAGCTCATCTAAGTAAAATATAAAAAATATATATTTTTGCTTGAAAACAAGCGATGTATCAGTTCGATCGTACCCCCATACTAGCCATTTTGAGACTTTCGGAAGAGTTAACGCTCTTAACTGCTTGGTTTCGAAGATTAAAATTTTAATTTTTAATATCGCATAGAACTAACGTGCAGCCCCTATACGTTATGTTTAAAAAAAATATATAAAATTTTTTTTCAAAATGGCGGCTATCGTAAAAATTCAAAGTGTCATAACTTTGCTAAATCAAATCCTACTGAAAAATGTCGTATGCAAAAAGTGTTTGGAATTTTATTTTGCATATAAAAGCAATTTTTAATTATTTTTTTTTTAATAAAAACCGAGTCTTACCATATATTGACCGAGACCTCGAACGAGCTTTTATGCGACTCTGCATACAGTTAACGCTCGTATGAAGCTTCTATTTAAGAAATTGACTTGAATTTTTTATACCAAATAGAGCTTTCAACTATACTTACGATACTATACAAAAAAATTAAAAATTAAAAAATAAAAGTATTTTTTTTTCAAAACACGTTTAGTGTGATGAGTCGATCGACCCACCATACATACGCTCATAAGATTTTCAATATAGTTAAGGTCAGTGTGAGCTTATTTATACATATTTGAATTTCAAAATTTTGTGACAGTATAGAATTCTTAAGCATCCTGTGTATGTTTGTTAGCAAAATCCATTTTGTCAATTTTTTGCAAAATGGCGACAAGTATTAAAATTCAATCACTTATTACTCAGTAGTGTTCAATTTTGTCAAAAAGGTCTCTATACATGAAATGTTGAGAAGCCTAAAGCTCATCTAAGTAAAATATAAAAAATATATATTTTTGCTTGAAAACAAGCGATGTATCAGTTCGATCGTACCCCCATACTAGCCATTTTGAGACTTTCGGAAGAGTTAACGCTCTTAACTGCTTGGTTTCGAAGATTAAAATTTTAATTTTTAATATCGCATAGAACTAACGTGCAGCCCCTATACGTTATGTTTAAAAAAAATATATAAAATTTTTTTTCAAAATGGCGGCTATCGTAAAAATTCAAAGTGTCATAACTTTGCTAAATCAAATCCTACTGAAAAATGTCGTACGCAAAAAGTGTTTGGAATTTTATTTTGCATATAAAAGCAATTTTTAATTATTTTTTTTTTAATAAAAACCGAGTCTTACCATATATTGACCGAGACCTCGAACGAGCTTTTATGCGACTCTGCATACAGTTAACGCTCGTATGAAGCTTCTATTTAAGAAATTGACTTGAATTTTTTATACCAAATAGAGCTTTCAACTATACTTACGATACTATACAAAAAAATTAAAAATTAAAAAATAAAAGTATTTTTTTTTCAAAACACGTTTAGTGTGATGAGTCGATCGACCCACCATACATACGCTCATAAGATTTTCAATATAGTTAAGGTCAGTGTGAGCTTATTTATACATATTTGAATTTTAAAATTTTGTGACAGTATAGAATTCTTAAGCATCCTGTGTATGTTTGTTAGCAAAATCCATTTTGTCAATTTTTTGCAAAATGGCGACAAGTATTAAAATTCAATCACTTATTACTCAGTAGTGTTCAATTTTGTCAAAAAGGTCTCTATACATGAAATGTTGAGAAGCCTAAAGCTCATCTAAGTAAAATATAAAAAATATATATTTTTGCTTGAAAACAAGCGATGTATCAGTTCGATCGTACCCCCATACTAGCCATTTTGAGACTTTCGGAAGAGTTAACGCTCTTAACTGCTTGGTTTCGAAGATTAAAATTTTAATTTTTAATATCGCATAGAACTATCGTGCAGCCCCTATACGTTATGTTTAAAAAAAATATATAAAATTTTTTTTCAAAATGGCGGCTATCGTAAAAATTCAAAGTGTCATAACTTTGCTAAATCTAATCCTACTGAAAAATGTCGTACGCAAAAAGTGTTTGGAATTTTATTTTGCATATAAAAGCAATTTTTAATTATTTTTTTTTTAATAAAAACCGAGTCTTACCATATATTGACCGAGACCTCGAACGAGCTTTTATGCGACTCTGCATACAGTTAACGCTCGTATGAAGCTTCTATTTAAGAAATTGACTTGAATTTTTTATACCAAATAGAGCTTTCAACTATACTTACGATACTATACAAAAAAATTAAAAATTAAAAAATAAAAGTATTTTTTTTTCAAAACACGTTTAGTGTGATGAGTCGATCGACCCACCATACATACGCTCATAAGATTTTCAATATAGTTAAGGTCAGTGTAAGCTTATTTATACATATTTGAATTTCAAAATTTTGTGACAGTATAGAATTCTTAAGCATCCTGTGTATGTTTGTTAGCAAAATCCATTTTGTCAATTTTTTGCAAAATGGCGACAAGTATTAAAATTCAATCACTTATTACTCAGTAGTGTTCAATTTTGTCAAAAAGGTCTCTATACATGAAATGTTGAGAAGCCTAAAGCTCATCTAAGTAAAATATAAAAAATATATATTTTTGCTTAAAAACAAGCGATGTATCAGTTCGATCGTACCCCCATACTAGCCATTTTGAGACTTTCGGAAGAGTTAACGCTCTTAACTGCTTGGTTTCGAAGATTAAAATTTTAATTTTTAATATCGCATAGAACTAACGTGCAGCCCCTATACGTTATGTTTAAAAAAAATATATAAAATTTTTTTTCAAAATGGCGGCTATCGTAAAAATTCAAAGTGTCATAACTTTGCTAAATCAAATACTACTGAAAAATGTCGTATGCAAAAAGTGTTTGGAATTTTATTTTGCATATAAAAGCAATTTTTAATTATTTTTTTTTTAATAAAAACCGAGTCTTACCATATATTGACCGAGACCTCGAACGAGCTTTTATGCGACTCTGCATACAGTTAACGCTCGTATGAAGCTTCTATTTAAGAAATTGACTTGAATTTTTTATACCAAATAGAGCTTTCAACTATACTTACGATACTATACAAAAAAATTAAAAATTAAAAAATAAAAGTATTTTTTTTTCAAAACACGTTTAGTGTGATGAGTCGATCGACCCACCATACATACGCTCATAAGATTTTCAATATAGTTAAGGTCAGTGTGAGCTTATTTATACATATTTGAATTTCAAAATTTTGTGACAGTATAGAATTCTTAAGCATCCTGTGTATGTTTGTTAGCAAAATCCATTTTGTCAATTTTTTGCAAAATGGCGACAAGTATTAAAATTCAATCACTTATTACTCAGTAGTGTTCAATTTTGTCAAAAAGGTCTCTATACATGAAATGTTGAGAAGCCTAAAGCTCATCTAAGTAAAATATAAAAAATATATATTTTTGCTTGAAAACAAGCGATGTATCAGTTCGATCGTACCCCCATACTAGCCATTTTGAGACTTTCGGAAGAGTTAACGCTCTTAACTGCTTGGTTTCGAAGATTAAAATTTTAATTTTTAATATCGCATAGAACTAACGTGCAGCCCCTATACGTTATGTTTAAAAAAAATATATAAAATTTTTTTTCAAAATGGCGGCTATCGTAAAAATTCAAAGTGTCATAACTTTGCTAAATCAAATCCTACTGAAAAATGTCGTACGCAAAAAGTGTTTGGAATTTTATTTTGCATATAAAAGCAATTTTTAATTATTTTTTTTTTAATAAAAACCGAGTCTTACCATATATTGACCGAGACCTCGAACGAGCTTTTATGCGACTCTGCATACAGTTAACGCTCGTATGAAGCTTCTATTTAAGAAATTGACTTGAATTTTTTATACCAAATAGAGCTTTCAACTATACTTACGATACTATACAAAAAAATTAAAAATTAAAAAATAAAAGTATTTTTTTTTCAAAACACGTTTAGTGTGATGAGTCGATCGACCCACCATACATACGCTCATAAGATTTTCAATATAGTTAAGGTCAGTGTGAGCTTATTTATACATATTTGAATTTCAAAATTTTGTGACAGTATAGAATTCTTAAGCATCCTGTGTATGTTTGTTAGCAAAATCCATTTTGTCAATTTTTTGCAAAATGGCGACAAGTATTAAAATTCAATCACTTATTACTCAGTAGTGTTCAATTTTGTCAAAAAGGTCTCTATACATGAAATGTTGAGAAGCCTAAAGCTCATCTAAGTAAAATATAAAAAATATATATTTTTGCTTGAAAACAAGCGATGTATCAGTTCGATCGTACCCCCATACTAGCCATTTTGAGACTTTCGGAAGAGTTAACGCTCTTAACTGCTTGGTTTCGAAGATTAAAATTTTAATTTTTAATATCGCATAGAACTAACGTGCAGCCCCTATACGTTATGTTTAAAAAAAATATATAAAATTTTTTTTCAAAATGGCGGCTATCGTAAAAATTCAAAGTGTCATAACTTTGCTAAATCAAATCCTACTGAAAAATGTCGTATGCAAAAAGTGTTTGGAATTTTATTTTGCATATAAAAGCAATTTTTAATTATTTTTTTTTTAATAAAAACCGAGTCTTACCATATATTGACCGAGACCTCGAACGAGCTTTTATGCGACTCTGCATACAGTTAACGCTCGTATGAAGCTTCTATTTAAGAAATTGACTTGAATTTTTTATAACAAATAGAGCTTTCAACTATACTTACGATACTATACAAAAAAATTAAAAATTAAAAAATAAAAGTATTTTTTTTTCAAAACACGTTTAGTGTGATGAGTCGATCGACCCACCATACATACGCTCATAAGATTTTCAATATAGTTAAGGTCAGTGTGAGCTTATTTATACATATTTGAATTTCAAAATTTTGTGACAGTATAGAATTCTTAAGCATCCTGTGTATGTTTGTTAGCAAAATCCATTTTGTCAATTTTTTGCATAATGGCGACAAGTATTAAAATTCAATCACTTATTACTCAGTAGTGTTCAATTTTGTCAAAAAGGTCTCTATACATGAAATGTTGAGAAGCCTAAAGCTCATCTAAGTAAAATATAAAAAATATATATTTTTGCTTGAAAACAAGCGATGTATCAGTTCGATCGTACCCCCATACTAGCCATTTTGAGACTTTCGGAAGAGTTAACGCTCTTAACTGCTTGGTTTCGAAGATTAAAATTTGAATTTTTAATATCGCATAGAACTAACGTGCAGCCCCTATACGTTATGTTTAAAAAAAATATATAAAATTTTTTTTCAAAATGGCGGCTATCGTAAAAATTCAAAGTGTCATAACTTTGCTAAATCAAATCCTACTGAAAAATGTCGTACGCAAAAAGTGTTTGGAATTTTATTTTGCATATAAAAGCAATTTTTAATTATTTTTTTTTTAATAAAAACCGAGTCTTACCATATATTGACCGAGACCTCGAACGAGCTTTTATGCGACTCTGCATACAGTTAACGCTCGTATGAAGCTTCTATTTAAGAAATTGACTTGAATTTTTTATACCAAATAGAGCTTTCAACTATACTTACGATACTATACAAAAAAATTAAAAATTAAAAAATAAAAGTATTTTTTTTTCAAAACACGTTTAGTGTGATGAGTCGATCGACCCACCATACATACGCTCATAAGATTTTCAATATAGTTAAGGTCAGTGTGAGCTTATTTATACATATTTGAATTTCAAAATTTTGTGACAGTATAGAATTCTTAAGCATCCTGTGTATGTTTGTTAGCAAAATCCATTTTGTCAATTTTTTGCAAAATGGCGACAAGTATTAAAATTCAATCACTTATTACTCAGTAGTGTTCAATTTTGTCAAAAAGGTCTCTATACATGAAATGTTGAGAAGCCTAAAGCTCATCTAAGTAAAATATAAAAAATATATATTTTTGCTTGAAAACAAGCGATGTATCAGTTCGATCGTACCCCCATACTAGCCATTTTGAGACTTTCGGAAGAGTTAACGCTCTTAACTGCTTGGTTTCGAAGATTAAAATTTTAATTTTTAATATCGCATAGAACTAACGTGCAGCCCCTATACGTTATGTTTAAAAAAAATATATAAAATTTTTTTTCAAAATGGCGGCTATCGTAAAAATTCAAAGTGTCATAACTTTGCTAAATCAAATCCTACTGAAAAATGTCGTATGCAAAAAGTGTTTGGAATTTTATTTTGCATATAAAAGCAATTTTTAATTATTTTTTTTTTAATAAAAACCGAGTCTTACCATATATTGACCGAGACCTCGAACGAGCTTTTATGCGACTCTGCATACAGTTAACGCTCGTATGAAGCTTCTATTTAAGAAATTGACTTGAATTTTTTATACCAAATAGAGCTTTCAACTATACTTACGATACTATACAAAAAAATTAAAAATTAAAAAATAAAAGTATTTTTTTTTCAAAACACGTTTAGTGTGATGAGTCGATCGACCCACCATACATACGCTCATAAGATTTTCAATATAGTTAAGGTCAGTGTGAGCTTATTTATACATATTTGAATTTCAAAATTTTGTGACAGTATAGAATTCTTAAGCATCCTGTGTATGTTTGTTAGCAAAATCCATTTTGTCAATTTTTTGCAAAATGGCGACAAGTATTAAAATTCAATCACTTATTACTCAGTAGTGTTCAATTTTGTCAAAAAGGTCTCTATACATGAAATGTTGAGAAGCCTAAAGCTCATCTAAGTAAAATATAAAAAATATATATTTTTGCTTGAAAACAAGCGATGTATCAGTTCGATCGTACCCCCATACTAGCCATTTTGAGACTTTCGGAAGAGTTAACGCTCTTAACTGCTTGGTTTCGAAGATTAAAATTTTAATTTTTAATATCGCATAGAACTAACGTGCAGCCCCTATACGTTATGTTTAAAAAAAATATATAAAATTTTTTTTCAAAATGGCGGCTATCGTAAAAATTCAAAGTGTCATAACTTTGCTAAATCAAATCCTACTGAAAAATGTCGTATGCAAAAAGTGTTTGGAATTTTATTTTGCATATAAAAGCAATTTTTAATTATTTTTTTTTTAATAAAAACCGAGTCTTACCATATATTGACCGAGACCTCGAACGAGCTTTTATGCGACTCTGCATACAGTTAACGCTCGTATGAAGCTTCTATTTAAGAAATTGACTTGAATTTTTTATACCAAATAGAGCTTTCAACTATACTTACGATACTATACAAAAAAATTAAAAATTAAAAAATAAAAGTATTTTTTTTTCAAAACACGTTTAGTGTGATGAGTCGATCGACCCACCATACATACGCTCATAAGATTTTCAATATAGTTAAGGTCAGTGTGAGCTTATTTATACATATTTGAATTTCAAAATTTTGTGACAGTATAGAATTCTTAAGCATCCTGTGTATGTTTGTTAGCAAAATCCATTTTGTCAATTTTTTGCAAAATGGCGACAAGTATTAAAATTCAATCACTTATTACTCAGTAGTGTTCAATTTTGTCAAAAAGGTCTCTATACATGAAATGTTGAGAAGCCTAAAGCTCATCTAAGTAAAATATAAAAAATATATATTTTTGCTTGAAAACAAGCGATGTATCAGTTCGATCGTACCCCCATACTAGCCATTTTGAGACTTTCGGAAGAGTTAACGCTCTTAACTGCTTGGTTTCGAAGATTAAAATTTTAATTTTTAATATCGCATAGAACTAACGTGCAGCCCCTATACGTTATGTTTAAAAAAAATATATAAAATTTTTTTTCAAAATGGCGGCTATCGTAAAAATTCAAAGTGTCATAACTTTGCTAAATCAAATCCTACTGAAAAATGTCGTATGCAAAAAGTGTTTGGAATTTTATTTTGCATATAAAAGCAATTTTTAATTATTTTTTTTTTAATAAAAACCGAGTCTTACCATATATTGACCGAGACCTCGAACGAGCTTTTATGCGACTCTGCATACAGTTAACGCTCGTATGAAGCTTCTATTTAAGAAATTGACTTGAATTTTTTATACCAAATAGAGCTTTCAACTATACTTACGATACTATACAAAAAAATTAAAAATTAAAAAATAAAAGTATTTTTTTTTCAAAACACGTTTAGTGTGATGAGTCGATCGACCCACCATACATACGCTCATAAGATTTTCAATATAGTTAAGGTCAGTGTGAGCTTATTTATACATATTTGAATTTCAAAATTTTGTGACAGTATAGAATTCTTAAGCATCCTGTGTATGTTTGTTAGCAAAATCCATTTTGTCAATTTTTTGCAAAATGGCGACAAGTATTAAAATTCAATCACTTATTACTCAGTAGTGTTCAATTTTGTCAAAAAGGTCTCTATACATGAAATGTTGAGAAGCCTAAAGCTCATCTAAGTAAAATATAAAAAATATATATTTTTGCTTGAAAACAAGCGATGTATCAGTTCGATCGTACCCCCATACTAGCCATTTTGAGACTTTCGGAAGAGTTAACGCTCTTAACTGCTTGGTTTCGAAGATTAAAATTTTAATTTTTAATATCGCATAGAACTAACGTGCAGCCCCTATACGTTATGTTTAAAAAAAATATATAAAATTTTTTTTCAAAATGGCGGCTATCGTAAAAATTCAAAGTGTCATAACTTTGCTAAATCAAATCCTACTGAAAAATGTCGTATGCAAAAAGTGTTTGGAATTTTATTTTGCATATAAAAGCAATTTTTAATTATTTTTTTTTTAATAAAAACCGAGTCTTACCATATATTGACCGAGACCTCGAACGAGCTTTTATGCGACTCTGCATACAGTTAACGCTCGTATGAAGCTTCTATTTAAGAAATTGACTTGAATTTTTTATACCAAATAGAGCTTTCAACTATACTTACGATACTATACAAAAAAATTAAAAATTAAAAAATAAAAGTATTTTTTTTTCAAAACACGTTTAGTGTGATGAGTCGATCGACCCACCATACATACGCTCATAAGATTTTCAATATAGTTAAGGTCAGTGTGAGCTTATTTATACATATTTGAATTTCAAAATTTTGTGACAGTATAGAATTCTTAAGCATCCTGTGTATGTTTGTTAGCAAAATCCATTTTGTCAATTTTTTGCAAAATGGCGACAAGTATTAAAATTCAATCACTTATTACTCAGTAGTGTTCAATTTTGTCAAAAAGGTCTCTATACATGAAATGTTGAGAAGCCTAAAGCTCATCTAAGTAAAATATAAAAAATATATATTTTTGCTTGAAAACAAGCGATGTATCAGTTCGATCGTACCCCCATACTAGCCATTTTGAGACTTTCGGAAGAGTTAACGCTCTTAACTGCTTGGTTTCGAAGATTAAAATTTTAATTTTTAATATCGCATAGAACTAACGTGCAGCCCCTATACGTTATGTTTAAAAAAAATATATAAAATTTTTTTTTAAAATGGCGGCTATCGTAAAAATTCAAAGTGTCATAACTTTGCTAAATCAAATCCTACTGAAAAATGTCGTACGCAAAAAGTGTTTGGAATTTTATTTTGCATATAAAAGCAATTTTTAATTATTTTTTTTTTAATAAAAACCGAGTCTTACCATATATTGACCGAGACCTCGAACGAGCTTTTATGCGACTCTGCATACAGTTAACGCTCGTATGAAGCTTCTATTTAAGAAATTGACTTGAATTTTTTATACCAAATAGAGCTTTCAACTATACTTACGATACTATACAAAAAAATTAAAAATTAAAAAATAAAAGTATTTTTTTTTCAAAACACGTTTAGTGTGATGAGTCGATCGACCCACCATACATACGCTCATAAGATTTTCAATATAGTTAAGGTCAGTGTGAGCTTATTTATACATATTTGAATTTTAAAATTTTGTGACAGTATAGAATTCTTAAGCATCCTGTGTATGTTTGTTAGCAAAATCCATTTTGTCAATTTTTTGCAAAATGGCGACAAGTATTAAAATTCAATCACTTATTACTCAGTAGTGTTCAATTTTGTCAAAAAGGTCTCTATACATGAAATGTTGAGAAGCCTAAAGCTCATCTAAGTAAAATATAAAAAATATATATTTTTGCTTGAAAACAAGCGATGTATCAGTTCGATCGTACCCCCATACTAGCCATTTTGAGACTTTCGGAAGAGTTAACGCTCTTAACTGCTTGGTTTCGAAGATTAAAATTTTAATTTTTAATATCGCATAGAACTAACGTGCAGCCCCTATACGTTATGTTTAAAAAAAATATATAAAAATTTTTTTCAAAATGGCGGCTATCGTAAAAATTAAAAGTGTCATAACTTTGCTAAATCAAATCCTACTGAAAAATGTCGTACGCAAAAAGTGTTTGGAATTTTATTTTGCATATAAAAGCAATTTTTAATTATTTTTTTTTTAATAAAAACCGAGTCTTACCATATATTGACCGAGACCTCGAACGAGCTTTTATGCGACTCTGCATACAGTTAACGCTCGTATGAAGCTTCTATTTAAGAAATTGACTTGAATTTTTTATACCAAATAGAGCTTTCAACTATACTTACGATACTATACAAAAAAATTAAAAATTAAAAAATAAAAGTATTTTTTTTTCAAAACACGTTTAGTGTGATGAGTCGATCGACCCACCATACATACGCTCATAAGATTTTCAATATAGTTAAGGTCAGTGTGAGCTTATTTATACATATTTGAATTTCAAAATTTTGTGACAGTATAGAATTCTTAAGCATCCTGTGTATGTTTGTTAGCAAAATCCATTTTGTCAATTTTTTGCAAAATGGCGACAAGTATTAAAATTCAATCACTTATTACTCAGTAGTGTTCAATTTTGTCAAAAAGGTCTCTATACATGAAATGTTGAGAAGCCTAAAGCTCATCTAAGTAAAATATAAAAAATATATATTTTTGCTTAAAAACAAGCGATGTATCAGTTCGATCGTACCCCCATACTAGCCATTTTGAGACTTTCGGAAGAGTTAACGCTCTTAACTGCTTGGTTTCGAAGATTAAAATTTTAATTTTTAATATCGCATAGAACTAACGTGCAGCCCCTATACGTTATGTTTAAAAAAAATATATAAAAATTTTTTTCAAAATGGCGGCTATCGTAAAAATTCAAAGTGTCATAACTTTGCTAAATCAAATACTACTGAAAAATGTCGTATGCAAAAAGTGTTTGGAATTTTATTTTGCATATAAAAGCAATTTTTAATTATTTTTTTTTTAATAAAAACCGAGTCTTACCATATATTGACCGAGACCTCGAACGAGCTTTTATGCGACTCTGCATACAGTTAACGCTTGTATGAAGCTTCTATTTAAGAAATTGACTTGAATTTTTTATACCAAATAGAGCTTTCAACTATACTTACGATACTATACAAAAAAATTAAAAATTAAAAAATAAAAGTATTTTTTTTTCAAAACACGTTTAGTGTGATGAGTCGATCGACCCACCATACATACGCTCATAAGATTTTCAATATAGTTAAGGTCAGTGTGAGCTTATTTATACATATTTGAATTTCAAAATTTTGTGACAGTATAGAATTCTTAAGCATCCTGTGTATGTTTGTTAGCAAAATCCATTTTGTCAATTTTTTGCAAAATGGCGACAAGTATTAAAATTCAATCACTTATTACTCAGTAGTGTTCAATTTTGTCAAAAAGGTCTCTATACATGAAATGTTGAGAAGCCTAAAGCTCATCTAAGTAAAATATCAAAAATATATATTTTTGCTTGAAAATAAGCGATGTATCAGTTCGATCGTACCCCCATACTAGCCATTTTGAGACTTTCGGAAGAGTTAACGCTCTTAACTGCTTGGTTTCGAAGATTAAAATTTTAATTTTTAATATCGCATAGAACTAACGTGCAGCCCCTATACGTTATGTTTAAAAAAAATATATAAAATTTGTTTTCAAAATGGCGGCTATCGTAAAAATTCAAAGTGTCATAACTTTGCTAAATCAAATCCTACTGAAAAATGTCGTATGCAAAAAGTGTTTGGAATTTTATTTTGCATATAAAAGCAATTTTTAATTATTTTTTTTTTAATAAAAACCGAGTCTTACCATATATTGACCGAGACCTCGAACGAGCTTTTATGCGACTCTGCATACAGTTAACGCTCGTATGAAGCTTCTATTTAAGAAATTGACTTGAATTTTTTATACCAAATAGAGCTTTCAACTATACTTACGATACTATACAAAAAAATTAAAAATTAAAAAATAAAAGTATTTTTTTTTCAAAACACGTTTAGTGTGATGAGTCGATCGACCCACCATACATACGCTCATAAGATTTTCAATATAGTTAAGGTCAGTGTGAGCTTATTTATACATATTTGAATTTCAAAATTTTGTGACAGTATAGAATTCTTAAGCATCCTGTGTATGTTTGTTAGCAAAATCCATTTTGTCAATTTTTTGCAAAATGGCGACAAGTATTAAAATTCAATCACTTATTACTCAGTAGTGTTCAATTTTGTCAAAAAGGTCTCTATACATGAAATGTTGAGAAGCCTAAAGCTCATCTAAGTAAAATATAAAAAATATATATTTTTGCTTGAAAACAAGCGATGTATCAGTTCGATCGTACCCCCATACTAGCCATTTTGAGACTTTCGGAAGAGTTAACGCTCTTAACTGCTTGGTTTCGAAGATTAAAATTTTAATTTTTAATATCGCATAGAACTAACGTGCAGCCCCTATACGTTATGTTTAAAAAAAATATATAAAATTTTTTTTCAAAATGGCGGCTATCGTAAAAATTCAAAGTGTCATAACTTTGCTAAATCAAATACTACTGAAAAATGTCGTATGCAAAAAGTGTTTGGAATTTTATTTTGCATATAAAAGCAATTTTTAATTATTTTTTTTTTAATAAAAACCGAGTCTTACCATATATTGACCGAGACCTCGAACGAGCTTTTATGCGACTCTGCATACAGTTAACGCTCGTATGAAGCTTCTATTTAAGAAATTGACTTGAATTTTTTATACCAAATAGAGCTTTCAACTATACTTACGATACTATACAAAAAAATTAAAAATTAAAAAATAAAAGTATTTTTTTTTCAAAACACGTTTAGTGTGATGAGTCGATCGACCCACCATACATACGCTCATAAGATTTTCAATATAGTTAAGGTCAGTGTGAGCTTATTTATACATATTTGAATTTCAAAATTTTGTGACAGTATAGAATTCTTAAGCATCCTGTGTATGTTTGTTAGCAAAATCCATTTTGTCAATTTTTTGCAAAATGGCGACAAGTATTAAAATTCAATCACTTATTACTCAGTAGTGTTCAATTTTGTCAAAAAGGTCTCTATACATGAAATGTTGAGAAGCCTAAAGCTCATCTAAGTAAAATATAAAAAATATATATTTTTGCTTGAAAACAAGCGATGTATCAGTTCGATCGTACCCCCATACTAGCCATTTTGAGACTTTCGGAAGAGTTAACGCTCTTAACTGCTTGGTTTCACAGATTAAAATTTTAATTTTTAATATCGCATAGAACTAACGTGCAGCCCCTATACGTTATGTTTAAAAAAAATATATAAAATTTTTTTTCAAAATGGCGGCTATCGTAAAAATTCAAAGTGTCATAACTTTGCTAAATCAAATCCTACTGAAAAATGTCGTACGCAAAAAGTGTTTGGAATTTTATTTTGCATATAAAAGCAATTTTTAATTATTTTTTTTTTAATAAAAACCGAGTCTTACCATATATTGACCGAGACCTCGAACGAGCTTTTATGCGACTCTGCATACAGGTAACGCTCGTATGAAGCTTTTATTTAAGAAATTGACTTGAATTTTTTATACCAAATAGAGCTTTCAACTATACTTACGATACTATACAAAAAAATTAAAAATTAAAAAATAAAAGTATTTTTTTTTCAAAACACGTTTAGTGTGATGAGTCGATCGACCCACCATACATACGCTCATAAGATTTTCAATATAGTTAAGGTCAGTGTGAGCTTATTTATACATATTTGAATTTCAAAATTTTGTGACAGTATAGAATTCTTAAGCATCCTGTGTATGTTTGTTAGCAAAATCCATTTTGTCAATTTTTTGCAAAATGGCGACAAGTATTAAAATTCAATCACTTATTACTCAGTAGTGTTCAATTTTGTCAAAAAGGTCTCTATACATGAAATGTTGAGAAGCCTAAAGCTCATCTAAGTAAAATATAAAAAATATATATTTTTGCTTGAAAACAAGCGATGTATCAGTTCGATCGTACCCCCATACTAGCCATTTTGAGACTTTCGGAAGAGTTAACGCTCTTAACTGCTTGGTTTCGAAGATTAAAATTTTAATTTTTAATATCGCATAGAACTAACGTGCAGCCCCTATACGTTATGTTTAAAAAAAATATATAAAATTTTTTTTCAAAATGGCGGCTATCGTAAAAATTCAAAGTGTCATAACTTTGCTAAATCAAATACTACTGAAAAATGTCGTATGCAAAAAGTGTTTGGAATTTTATTTTGCATATAAAAGCAATTTTTAATTATTTTTTTTTTAATAAAAACCGAGTCTTACCATATATTGACCGAGACCTCGAACGAGCTTTTATGCGACTCTGCATACAGTTAACGCTCGTATGAAGCTTCTATTTAAGAAATTAACTTGAATTTTTTATACCAAATAGAGCTTTCAACTATACTTACGATACTATACAAAAAAATTAAAAATTAAAAAATAAAAGTATTTTTTTTTCAAAACACGTTTAGTGTGATGAGTCGATCGACCCACCATACATACGCTCATAAGATTTTCAATATAGTTAAGGTCAGTGTGAGCTTATTTATACATATTTGAATTTCAAAATTTTGTGACAGTATAGAATTCTTAAGCATCCTGTGTATGTTTGTTAGCAAAATCCATTTTGTCAATTTTTTGCAAAATGGCGACAAGTATTAAAATTCAATCACTTATTACTCAGTAGTGTTCAATTTTGTCAAAAAGGTCTCTATACATGAAATGTTGAGAAGCCTAAAGCTCATCTAAGTAAAATATCAAAAATATATATTTTTGCTTGAAAACAAGCGATGTATCAGTTCGATCGTACCCCCATACTAGCCATTTTGAGACTTTCGGAAGAGTTAACGCTCTTAACTGCTTGGTTTCGAAGATTAAAATTTTAATTTTTAATATCGCATAGAACTAACGTGCAGCCCCTATACGTTATGTTTAAAAAAAATATATAAAATTTGTTTTCAAAATGGCGGCTATCGTAAAAATTCAAAGTGTCATAACTTTGCTAAATCAAATCCTACTGAAAAATGTCGTATGCAAAAAGTGTTTGGAATTTTATTTTGCATATAAAAGCAATTTTTAATTATTTTTTTTTTAATAAAAACCGAGTCTTACCATATATTGACCGAGACCTCGAACGAGCTTTTATGCGACTCTGCATACAGTTAACGCTCGTATGAAGCTTCTATTTAAGAAATTGACTTGAATTTTTTATACCAAATAGAGCTTTCAACTATACTTACGATACTATACAAAAAAATTAAAAATTAAAAAATAAAAGTATTTTTTTTTCAAAACACGTTTAGTGTGATGAGTCGATCGACCCACCATACATACGCTCATAAGATTTTCAATATAGTTAAGGTCAGTGTGAGCTTATTTATACATATTTGAATTTCAAAATTTTGTGACAGTATAGAATTCTTAAGCATCCTGTGTATGTTTGTTAGCAAAATCCATTTTGTCAATTTTTTGCAAAATGGCGACAAGTATTAAAATTCAATCACTTATTACTCAGTAGTGTTCAATTTTGTCAAAAAGGTCTCTATACATGAAATGTTGAGAAGCCTAAAGCTCATCTAAGTAAAATATAAAAAATATATATTTTTGCTTGAAAACAAGCGATGTATCAGTTCGATCGTACCCCCATACTAGCCATTTTGAGACTTTCGGAAGAGTTAACGCTCTTAACTGCTTGGTTTCGAAGATTAAAATTTTAATTTTTAATATCGCATAGAACTAACGTGCAGCCCCTATACGTTATGTTTAAAAAAAATATATAAAATTTTTTTTCAAAATGGCGGCTATCGTAAAAATTCAAAGTGTCATAACTTTGCTAAATCAAATCCTACTGAAAAATGTCGTACGCAAAAAGTGTTTGGAATTTTATTTTGCATATAAAAGCAATTTTTAATTATTTTTTTTTTAATAAAAACCGAGTCTTACCATATATTGACCGAGACCTCGAACGAGCTTTTATGCGACTCTGCATACAGGTAACGCTCGTATGAAGCTTTTATTTAAGAAATTGACTTGAATTTTTTATACCAAATAGAGCTTTCAACTATACTTACGATACTGTACAAAAAAATTAAAAATTAAAAAATAAAAGTATTTTTTTTTCAAAACACGTTTAGTGTGATGAGTCGATCGACCCACCATACATACGCTCATAAGATTTTCAATATAGTTAAGGTCAGTGTGAGCTTATTTATACATATTTGAATTTCAAAATTTTGTGACAGTATAGAATTCTTAAGCATCCTGTGTATGTTTGTTAGCAAAATCCATTTTGTCAATTTCTTGCAAAATGGCGACAAGTATTAAAATTCAATCACTTATTACTCAGTAGTGTTCAATTTTGTCAAAAAGGTCTCTATACATGAAATGTTGAGAAGCCTAAAGCTCATCTAAGTAAAATATAAAAAATATATATTTTTGCTTGAAAACAAGCGATGTATCAGTTCGATCGTACCCCCATACTAGCCATTTTGAGACTTTCGGAAGAGTTAACGCTCTTAACTGCTTGGTTTCGAAGATTAAAATTTTAATTTTTAATATCGCATAGAACTAACGTGCAGCCCCTATACGTTATGTTTAAAAAAAATATATAAAATTTTTTTTCAAAATGGCGGCTATCGTAAAAATTCAAAGTGTCATAACTTTGCTAAATCAAATCCTACTGAAAAATGTCGTACGCAAAAAGTGTTTGGAATTTTATTTTGCATATAAAAGCAATTTTTAATTATTTTTTTTTAATAAAAACCGAGTCTTACCATATATTGACCGAGACCTCGAACGAGCTTTTATGCGACTCTGCATACAGTTAACGCTCGTATGAAGCTTCTATTTAAGAAATTGACTTGAATTTTTTATACCAAATAGAGCTTTCAACTATACTTACGATACTATACAAAAAAATTAAAAATTAAAAAATAAAAGTATTTTTTTTTCAAAACACGTTTAGTGTGATGAGTCGATCGACCCACCATACATACGCTCATAAGATTTTCAATATAGTTAAGGTCAGTGTGAGCTTATTTATACATATTTGAATTTCAAAATTTTGTGACAGTATAGAATTCTTAAGCATCCTGTGTATGTTTGTTAGCAAAATCCATTTTGTCAATTTTTTGCAAAATGGCGACAAGTATTAAAATTCAATCACTTATTACTCAGTAGTGTTCAATTTTGTCAAAAAGGTCTCTATACATGAAATGTTGACAAGCCTAAAGCTCATCTAAGTAAAATATAAAAAATATATATTTTTGCTTGAAAACAAGCGATGTATCAGTTCGATCGTACCCCCATACTAGCCATTTTGAGACTTTCGGAAGAGTTAACGCTCTTAACTGCTTGGTTTCGAAGATTAAAATTTTAATTTTTAATATCGCATAGAACTAACGTGCAGCCCCTATACGTTATGTTTAAAAAAAATATATAAAATTTTTTTTCAAAATGGCAGCTATCGTAAAAATTCAAAGTGTCATAACTTTGCTAAATCAAATCCTACTGAAAAATGTCGTATGCAAAAAGTGTTTGGAATTTTATTTTGCATATAAAAGCAATTTTTAATTATTTTTTTTTTAATAAAAACCGAGTCTTACCATATATTGACCGAGACCTCGAACGAGCTTTTATGCGACTCTGCATACAGCTAACGCTCGTATGAAGCTTCTATTTAAGAAATTGACTTGAATTTTTTATACCAAATAGAGCTTTCAACTATACTTACGATACTATACAAAAAAATTAAAAATTAAAAAATTAAAGTATTTTTTTTTCAAAACACGTTTAGTGTGATGAGTCGATCGACCCACCATACATACGCTCATAAGATTTTCAATATAGTTAAGGTCAGTGTGAGCTTATTTATACATATTTGAATTTCAAAATTTTGTGACAGTATAGAATTCTTAAGCATCCTGTGTATGTTTGTTAGCAAAATCCATTTTGTCAATTTTTTGCAAAATGGCGACAAGTATTAAAATTCAATCACTTATTACTCAGTAGTGTTCAATTTTGTCAAAAAGGTCTCTATACATGAAATGTTGAGAAGCCTAAAGCTCATCTAAGTAAAATATAAAAAATATATATTTTTGCTTGTAAACAAGCGATGTATCAGTTCGATCGTACCCCCATACTAGCCATTTTGAGACTTTCGGAAGAGTTAACGCTCTTAACTGCTTGGTTTCGAAGATTTAAATTTTAATTTTTAATATCGCATAGAACTAACGTGCAGCCCCTATACGTTATGTTTAAAAAAAATATATAATTTTTTTTTTCAAAATTACGGCTATCGTAAAAATTCAAAGTGTCATAACTTTGCTAAATCAAATCCTACTGAAAAATGTCGTATGCAAAAAGTGTTTGGAATTTTATTTTGCATATAAAAGCAATTTTTAATTATTTTTTTTTTAATAAAAACCGAGTCTTACCATATATTGACCGAGACCTCGAACGAGCTTTTATGCGACTCTGCATACAGTTAACGCTCGTATGAAGCTTCTATTTAAGAAATTGACTTGAATTTTTTATACCAAATAGAGCTTTCAACTATACTTACGATACTATACAAAAAAATTAAAAATTAAAAAATAAAAGTATTTTTTTTTCAAAACACGTTTAGTGTGATGAGTCGATCGACCCACCATACATACGCTCATAAGATTTTCAATATAGTTAAGGTCAGTGTGAGCTTATTTATACATATTTGAATTTCAAAATTTTGTGACAGTATAGAATTCTTAAGCATCCTGTGTATGTTTGTTAGCAAAATCCATTTTGTCAATTTTTTGCAAAATGGCGACAAGTATTAAAATTCAATCACTTATTACTCAGTAGTGTTCAATTTTGTCAAAAAGGTCTCTATACATGAAATGTTGAGAAGCCTAAAGCTCATCTAAGTAAAATATAAAAAATATATATTTTTGCTTGAAAACAAGCGATGTATCAGTTCGATCGTACCCCCATACTAGCCATTTTGAGACTTTCGGAAGAGTTAACGCTCTTAACTGCTTGGTTTCGAAGATTAAAATTTTAATTTTTAATATCGCATAGAACTAACGTGCAGCCCCTATACGTTATGTTTAAAAAAAATATATAAAATTTTTTTTCAAAATGGCGGCTATCGTAAAAATTCAAAGTGTCATAACTTTGCTAAATCAAATCCTACTGAAAAATGTCGTATGCAAAAAGTGTTTGGAATTTTATTTTGCATATAAAAGCAATTTTTAATTATTTTTTTTTAATAAAAACCGAGTCTTACCATATATTGACCGAGACCTCGAACGAGCTTTTATGCGACTCTGCATACATTTAACGCTCGTATGAAGCTTCTATTTAAGAAATTGACTTGAATTTTTTATACCAAATAGAGCTTTCAACTATACTTACGATACTATACAAAAAAATTAAAAATTAAAAAATAAAAGTATTTTTTTTTCAAAACACGTTTAGTGTGATGAGTCGATCGACCCACCATACATACGCTCATAAGATTTTCAATATAGTTAAGGTCAGTGTGAGCTTATTTATACATATTTGAATTTCAAAATTTTGTGACAGTATAGAATTCTTAAGCATCCTGTGTATGTTTGTTAGCAAAATCCATTTTGTCAATTTTTTGCAAAATGGCGACAAGTATTAAAATTCAATCACTTATTACTCAGTAGTGTTCAATTTTGTCAAAAAGGTCTCTATACATGAAATGTTGAGAAGCCTAAAGCTCATCTAAGTAAAATATAAAAAATATATATTTTTGCTTGAAAACAAGCGATGTATCAGTTCGATCGTACCCCCATACTAGCCATTTTGAGACTTTCGGAAGAGTTAACGCTCTTAACTGCTTGGTTTCGAAGATTAAAATTTTAATTTTTAATATCGCATAGAACTAACGTGCAGCCCCTATACGTTATGTTTAAAAAAAATATATAAAATTTTTTTTCAAAATGGCGGCTATCGTAAAAATTCAAAGTGTCATAACTTTGCTAAATCAAATCCTACTGAAAAATGTCGTACGCAAAAAGTGTTTGGAATTTTATTTTGCATATAAAAGCAATTTTTAATTATTTTTTTTTTAATAAAAACCGAGTCTTACCATATATTGACCGAGACCTCGAACGAGCTTTTATGCGACTCTGCATACAGTTAACGCTCGTATGAAGCTTCTATTTAAGAAATTGACTTGAATTTTTTATACCAAATAGAGCTTTCAACTATACTTACAATACTATACAAAAAAATTAAAAATTAAAAAATAAAAGTATTTTTTTTTCAAAACACGTTTAGTGTGATGAGTCGATCGACCCACCATACATACGCTCATAAGATTTTCAATATAGTTAAGGTCAGTGTGAGCTTATTTATACATATTTGAATTTCAAAATTTTGTGACAGTATAGAATTCTTAAGCATCCTGTGTATGTTTGTTAGCAAAATCCATTTTGTCAATTTTTTGCAAAATGGCGACAAGTATTAAAATTCAATCACTTATTACTCAGTAGTGTTCAATTTTGTCAAAAAGGTCTCTATACATGAAATGTTGAGAAGCCTAAAGCTCATCTAAGTAAAATATAAAAAATATATATTTTTGCTTGAAAACAAGCGATGTATCAGTTCGATCGTACCCCCATACTAGCCATTTTGAGACTTTCGGAAGAGTTAACGCTCTTAACTGCTTGGTTTCGAAGATTAAAATTTTAATTTTTAATATCGCATAGAACTAACGTGCAGCCCCTATACGTTATGTTTAAAAAAAATATATAAAAATTTTTTTCAAAATGGCGGCTATCGTAAAAATTCAAAGTGTCATAACTTTGCTAAATCAAATCCTACTGAAAAATGTCGTACGCAAAAAGTGTTTGGAATTTTATTTTGCATATAAAAGCAATTTTTAATTATTTTTTTTTTAATAAAAACCTAGTCTTACCATATATTGACCGAGACCTCGAACGAGCTTTTATGCGACTCTGCATACAGTTAACGCTCGTATGAAGCTTCTATTTAAGAAATTGACTTGAATTTTTTATACCAAATAGAGCTTTCAACTATACTTACGATACTATACAAAAAAATTAAAAATTAAAAAATAAAAGTATTTTTTTTTCAAAACACGTTTAGTGTGATGAGTCGATCGACCCACCATACATACGCTCATAAGATTTTCAATATAGTTAAGGTCAGTGTGAGCTTATTTATACATATTTGAATTTCAAAATTTTGTGACAGTATAGAATTCTTAAGCATCCTGTGTATGTTTGTTAGCAAAATCCATTTTGTCAATTTCTTGCAAAATGGCGACAAGTATTAAAATTCAATCACTTATTACTCAGTAGTGTTCAATTTTGTCAAAAAGGTCTCTATACATGAAATGTTGAGAAGCCTAAAGCTCATCTAAGTAAAATATAAAAAATATATATTTTTGCTTGAAAACAAGCGATGTATCAGTTCGATCGTACCCCCATACTAGCCATTTTGAGACTTTCGGAAGAGTTAACGCTCTTAACTGCTTGGTTTCGAAGATTAAAATTTTAATTTTTAATATCGCATAGAACTAACGTGCAGCCCCTATACGTTATGTTTAAAAAAAATATATAAAATTTTTTTTCAAAATGGCGGCTATCGTAAAAATTCAAAGTGTCATAACTTTGCTAAATCAAATCCTACTGAAAAATGTCGTACGCAAAAAGTGTTTGGAATTTTATTTTGCATATAAAAGCAATTTTTAATTATTTTTTTTTAATAAAAACCGAGTCTTACCATATATTGACCGAGACCTCGAACGAGCTTTTATGCGACTCTGCATACAGTTAACGCTCGTATGAAGCTTCTATTTAAGAAATTGACTTGAATTTTTTATACCAAATAGAGCTTTCAACTATACTTACGATACTATACAAAAAAATTAAAAATTAAAAAATAAAAGTATTTTTTTTTCAAAACACGTTTAGTGTGATGAGTCGATCGACCCACCATACATACGCTCATAAGATTTTCAATATAGTTAAGGTCAGTGTGAGCTTATTTATACATATTTGAATTTCAAAATTTTGTGACAGTATAGAATTCTTAAGCATCCTGTGTATGTTTGTTAGCAAAATCCATTTTGTCAATTTTTTGCAAAATGGCGACAAGTATTAAAATTCAATCACTTATTACTCAGTAGTGTTCAATTTTGTCAAAAAGGTCTCTATACATGAAATGTTGACAAGCCTAAAGCTCATCTAAGTAAAATATAAAAAATATATATTTTTGCTTGAAAACAAGCGATGTATCAGTTCGATCGTACCCCCATACTAGCCATTTTGAGACTTTCGGAAGAGTTAACGCTCTTAACTGCTTGGTTTCGAAGATTAAAATTTTAATTTTTAATATCGCATAGAACTAACGTGCAGCCCCTATACGTTATGTTTAAAAAAAATATATAAAATTTTTTTTCAAAATGGCGGCTATCGTAAAAATTCAAAGTGTCATAACTTTGCTAAATCAAATCCTACTGAAAAATGTCGTATGCAAAAAGTGTTTGGAATTTTATTTTGCATATAAAAGCAATTTTTAATTATTTTTTTTTTAATAAAAACCGAGTCTTACCATATATTGACCGAGACCTCGAACGAGCTTTTATGCGACTCTGCATACAGCTAACGCTCGTATGAAGCTTCTATTTAAGAAATTGACTTGAATTTTTTATACCAAATAGAGCTTTCAACTATACTTACGATACTATACAAAAAAATTAAAAATTAAAAAATTAAAGTATTTTTTTTTCAAAACACGTTTAGTGTGATGAGTCGATCGACCCACCATACATACGCTCATAAGATTTTCAATATAGTTAAGGTCAGTGTGAGCTTATTTATACATATTTGAATTTCAAAATTTTGTGACAGTATAGAATTCTTAAGCATCCTGTGTATGTTTGTTAGCAAAATCCATTTTGTCAATTTTTTGCAAAATGGCGACAAGTATTAAAATTCAATCACTTATTACTCAGTAGTGTTCAATTTTGTCAAAAAGGTCTCTATACATGAAATGTTGAGAAGCCTAAAGCTCATCTAAGTAAAATATAAAAAATATATATTTTTGCTTGTAAACAAGCGATGTATCAGTTCGATCGTACCCCCATACTAGCCATTTTGAGACTTTCGGAAGAGTTAACGCTCTTAACTGCTTGGTTTCGAAGATTTAAATTTTAATTTTTAATATCGCATAGAACTAACGTGCAGCCCCTATACGTTATGTTTAAAAAAAATATATAATTTTTTTTTTCAAAATTACGGCTATCGTAAAAATTCAAAGTGTCATAACTTTGCTAAATCAAATCCTACTGAAAAATGTCGTATGCAAAAAGTGTTTGGAATTTTATTTTGCATATAAAAGCAATTTTTAATTATTTTTTTTTTAATAAAAACCGAGTCTTACCATATATTGACCGAGACCTCGAACGAGCTTTTATGCGACTCTGCATACAGTTAACGCTCGTATGAAGCTTCTATTTAAGAAATTGACTTGAATTTTTTATACCAAATAGAGCTTTCAACTATACTTACGATACTATACAAAAAAATTAAAAATTAAAAAATAAAAGTATTTTTTTTTCAAAACACGTTTAGTGTGATGAGTCGATCGACCCACCATACATACGCTCATAAGATTTTCAATATAGTTAAGGTCAGTGTGAGCTTATTTATACATATTTGAATTTCAAAATTTTGTGACAGTATAGAATTCTTAAGCATCCTGTGTATGTTTGTTAGCAAAATCCATTTTGTCAATTTTTTGCAAAATGGCGACAAGTATTAAAATTCAATCACTTATTACTCAGTAGTGTTCAATTTTGTCAAAAAGGTCTCTATACATGAAATGTTGAGAAGCCTAAAGCTCATCTAAGTAAAATATAAAAAATATATATTTTTGCTTGAAAACAAGCGATGTATCAGTTCGATCGTACCCCCATACTAGCCATTTTGAGACTTTCGGAAGAGTTAACGCTCTTAACTGCTTGGTTTCGAAGATTAAAATTTTAATTTTTAATATCGCATAGAACTAACGTGCAGCCCCTATACGTTATGTTTAAAAAAAATATATAAAATTTTTTTTCAAAATGGCGGCTATCGTAAAAATTCAAAGTGTCATAACTTTGCTAAATCAAATCCTACTGAAAAATGTCGTATGCAAAAAGTGTTTTGAATTTTATTTTGCATATAAAAGCAATTTTTAATTATTTTTTTTTAATAAAAACCGAGTCTTACCATATATTGACCGAGACCTCGAACGAGCTTTTATGCGACTCTGCATACAGTTAACGCTCGTATGAAGCTTCTATTTAAGAAATTGACTTGAATTTTTTATACCAAATAGAGCTTTCAACTATACTTACGATACTATACAAAAAAATTAAAAATTAAAAAATAAAAGTATTTTTTTTTCAAAACACGTTTAGTGTGATGAGTCGATCGACCCACCATACATACGCTCATAAGATTTTCAATATAGTTAAGGTCAGTGTGAGCTTATTTATACATATTTGAATTTCAAAATTTTGTGACAGTATAGAATTCTTAAGCATCCTGTGTATGTTTGTTAGCAAAATCCATTTTGTCAATTTTTTGCAAAATGGCGACAAGTATTAAAATTCAATCACTTATTACTCAGTAGTGTTCAATTTTGTCAAAAAGGTCTCTATACATGAAATGTTGAGAAGCCTAAAGCTCATCTAAGTAAAATATAAAAAATATATATTTTTGCTTGAAAACAAGCGATGTATCAGTTCGATCGTACCCCCATACTAGCCATTTTGAGACTTTCGGAAGAGTTAACGCTCTTAACTGCTTGGTTTCGAAGATTTAAATTTTAATTTTTAATATCGCATAGAACTAACGTGCAGCCCCTATACGTTATGTTTAAAAAAAATATATAAATTTTTTTTTCAAAATGGCGGCTATCGTAAAAATTCAAAGTGTCATAACTTTGCTAAATCAAATCCTACTGAAAAATGTCGTATGCAAAAAGTGTTTGGAATTTTATTTTGCATATAAAAGCAATTTTTAATTATTTTTTTTTTAATAAAAACCGAGTCTTACCATATATTGACCGAGACCTCGAACGAGCTTTTATGCGACTCTGCATACAGTTAACGCTCGTATGAAGCTTCTATTTAAGAAATTGACTTGAATTTTTTATACCAAATAGAGCTTTCAACTATACTTACGATACTATACAAAAAAATTAAAAATTAAAAAATAAAAGTATTTTTTTTTCAAAACACGTTTAGTGTGATGAGTCGATCGACCCACCATACATACGCTCATAAGATTTTCAATATAGTTAAGGTCAGTGTGAGCTTATTTATACATATTTGAATTTCAAAATTTTGTGACAGTATAGAATTCTTAAGCATCCTGTGTATGTTTGTTAGCAAAATCCATTTTGTCAATTTTTTGCAAAATGGCGACAAGTATTAAAATTCAATCACTTATTACTCAGTAGTGTTCAATTTTGTCAAAAAGGTCTCTATACATGAAATGTTGAGAAGCCTAAAGCTCATCTAAGTAAAATATAAAAAATATATATTTTTGCTTGAAAACAAGCGATGTATCAGTTCGATCGTACCCCCATACTAGCCATTTTGAGACTTTCGGAAGAGTTAACGCTCTTAACTGCTTGGTTTCGAAGATTAAAATTTTAATTTTTAATATCGCATAGAACTAACGTGCAGCCCCTATACGTTATGTTTAAAAAAAATATATAAATTTTTTTTTCAAAATGGCGGCTATCGTAAAAATTCAAAGTGTCATAACTTAGCTAAATCAAATCCTACTGAAAAATGTCGTATGCAAAAAGTGTTTGGAATTTTATTTTGCATATAAAAGCAATTTTTAATTATTTTTTTTTTAATAAAAACCGAGTCTTACCATATATTGACCGAGACCTCGAACGAGCTTTTATGCGACTCTGCATACAGTTAACGCTCGTATGAAGCTTCTATTTAGAAATTGACTTGAATTTTTTATACCAAATAGAGCTTTCAACTATACTTACGATACTATACAAAAAAATTAAAAATTAAAAAATAAAAGTATTTTTTTTTCAAAACACGTTTAGTGTGATGAGTCGATCGACCCACCATACATACGCTCATAAGATTTTCAATATAGTTAAGGTCAGTGTGAGCTTATTTATACATATTTGAATTTCAAAATTTTGTGACAGTATAGAATTCTTAAGCATCCTGTGTATGTTTGTTAGCAAAATCCATTTTGTCAATTTTTTGCAAAATGGCGACAAGTATTAAAATTCAATCACTTATTACTCAGTAGTGTTCAATTTTGTCAAAAAGGTCTCTATACATGAAATGTTGAGAAGCCTAAAGCTCATCTAAGTAAAATATAAAAAATATATATTTTTGCTTGAAAACAAGCGATGTATCAGTTCGATCGTACCCCCATACTAGCCATTTTGAGACTTTCGGAAGAGTTAACGCTCTTAACTGCTTGGTTTCGAAGATTAAAATTTTAATTTTTAATATCGCATAGAACTAACGTGCAGCCCCTATACGTTATGTTTAAAAAAAATATATAAAATTTTTTTTCAAAATGGCGGCTATCGTAAAAATTCAAAGTGTCATAACTTTGCTAAATCAAATCCTACTGAAAAATGTCGTATGCAAAAAGTGTTTGGAATTTTATTTTGCATATAAAAGCAATTTTTAATTATTTTTTTTTAATAAAAACCGAGTCTTACCATATATTGACCGAGACCTCGAACGAGCTTTTATGCGACTCTGCATACAGTTAACGCTCGTATGAAGCTTCTATTTAAGAAATTGACTTAAATTTTTTATACCAAATAGAGCTTTCAACTATACTTACGATACTATACAAAAAAATTAAAAATTAAAAAATAAAAGTATTTTTTTTTCAAAACACGTTTAGTGTGATGAGTCGATCGACCCACCATACATACGCTCATAAGATTTTCAATATAGTTAGGGTCAGTGTGAGCTTATTTATACATATTTGAATTTCAAAATTTTGTGACAGTATAGAATTCTTAAGCATCCTGTGTATGTTTGTTAGCAAAATCCATTTTGTCAATTTTTTGCAAAATGGCGACAAGTATTAAAATTCAATCACTTATTACTCAGTAGTGTTCAATTTTGTCAAAAAGGTCTCTATACATGAAATGTTGAGAAGCCTAAAGCTCATCTAAGTAAAATATAAAAAATATATATTTTTGCTTGTAAACAAGCGATGTATCAGTTCGATCGTACCCCCATACTAGCCATTTTGAGACTTTCGGAAGAGTTAACGCTCTTAACTGCTTGGTTTCGAAGATTTAAATTTTAATTTTTAATATCGCATAGAACTAACGTGCAGCCCCTATACGTTATGTTTAAAAAAAATATATAAATTTTTTTTTTAAAATTACGGCTATCGTAAAAATTCAAAGTGTCATAACTTTGCTAAATCAAATCCTACTGAAAAATGTCGTATGCAAAAAGTGTTTGGAATTTTATTTTGCATATAAAAGCAATTTTTAATTATTTTTTTTTTAATAAAAACCGAGTCTTACCATATATTGACCGAGACCTCGAACGAGCTTTTATGCGACTCTGCATACAGTTAACGCTCGTATGAAGCTTCTATTTAAGAAATTGACATGAATTTTTTATACCAAATAGAGCTTTCAACTATACTTACGATACTATACAAAAAAATTAAAAATTAAAAAATAAAAGTATTTTTTTTTCAAAACACGTTTAGTGTGATGAGTCGATCGACCCACCATACATACGCTCATAAGATTTTCAATATAGTTAAGGTCAGTGTGAGCTTATTTATACATATTTGAATTTCAAAATTTTGTGACAGTATAGAATTCTTAAGCATCCTGTGTATGTTTGTTAGCAAAATCCATTTTGTCAATTTTTTGCAAAATGGCGACAAGTATTAAAATTCAATCACTTATTACTCAGTAGTGTTCAATTTTGTCAAAAAGGTCTCTATACATGAAATGTTGAGAAGCCTAAAGCTCATCTAAGTAAAATATAAAAAATATATATTTTTGCTTGAAAACAAGCGATGTATCAGTTCGATCGTACCCCCATACTAGCCATTTTGAGACTTTCGGAAGAGTTAACGCTCTTAACTGCTTGGTTTCGAAGATTAAAATTTTAATTTTTAATATCGCATAGAACTAACGTGCAGCCCCTATACGTTATGTTTAAAAAAAATATATAAAATTTTTTTTCAAAATGGCGGCTATCGTAAAAATTCAAAGTGTCATAACTTTGCTAAATCAAATCCTACTGAAAAATGTCGTATGCAAAAAGTGTTTGGAATTTTATTTTGCATATAAAAGCAATTTTTAATTATTTTTTTTTTAATAAAAACCGAGTCTTACCATATATTGACCGAGACCTCGAACGAGCTTTTATGCGACTCTGCATACAGTTAACGCTCGTATGAAGCTTCTATTTAAGAAATTGACTTGAATTTTTTATACCAAATAGAGCTTTCAACTATACTTACGATACTATACAAAAAAATTAAAAATTAAAAAATAAAAGTATTTTTTTTTCAAAACACGTTTAGTGTGATGAGTCGATCGACCCACCATACATACGCTCATAAGATTTTCAATATAGTTAAGGTCAGTGTGAGCTTATTTATACATATTTGAATTTCAAAATTTTGTGACAGTATAGAATTCTTAAGCATCCTGTGTATGTTTGTTAGCAAAATCCATTTTGTCAATTTTTTGCAAAATGGCGACAAGTATTAAAATTCAATCACTTATTACTCAGTAGTGTTCAATTTTGTCAAAAAGGTCTCTATACATGAAATGTTGAGAAGCCTAAAGCTCATCTAAGTAAAATATAAAAAATATATATTTTTGCTTGAAAACAAGCGATGTATCAGTTCGATCGTACCCCCATACTAGCCATTTTGAGACTTTCGGAAGAGTTAACGCTCTTAACTGCTTGGTTTCGAAGATTAAAATTTTAATTTTTAATATCGCATAGAACTAACGTGCAGCCCCTATACGTTATGTTTAAAAAAAATATATAAAATTTTTTTTCAAAATGGCGGCTATCGTAAAAATTCAAAGTGTCATAACTTTGCTAAATCAAATCCTACTGAAAAATGTCGTATGCAAAAAGTGTTTGGAATTTTATTTTGCATATAAAAGCAATTTTTAATTATTTTTTTTTTAATAAAAACCGAGTCTTACCATATATTGACCGAGACCTCGAACGAGCTTTTATGCGACTCTGCATACAGTTAACGCTCGTATGAAGCTTCTATTTAAGAAATTGACTTGAATTTTTTATACCAAATAGAGCTTTCAACTATACTTACGATACTATACAAAAAAATTAAAAATTAAAAAATAAAAGTATTTTTTTTTCAAAACACGTTTAGTGTGATGAGTCGATCGACCCACCATACATACGCTCATAAGATTTTCAATATAGTTAAGGTCAGTGTGAGCTTATTTATACATATTTGAATTTCAAAATTTTGTGACAGTATAGAATTCTTAAGCATCCTGTGTATGTTTGTTAGCAAAATCCATTTTGTCAATTTTTTGCAAAATGGCGACAAGTATTAAAATTCAATCACTTATTACTCAGTAGTGTTCAATTTTGTCAAAAAGGTCTCTATACATGAAATGTTAAGAAGCCTAAAGCTCATCTAAGTAAAATATAAAAAATATATATTTTTGCTTGAAAACAAGCGATGTATCAGTTCGATCGTACCCCCATACTAGCCATTTTGAGACTTTCGGAAGAGTTAACGCTCTTAACTGCTTGGTTTCGAAGATTAAAATTTTAATTTTTAATATCGCATAGAACTAACGTGCAGCCCCTATACGTTATGTTTAAAAAAAATATATAAAATTTTTTTTCAAAATGGCGGCTATCGTAAAAATTCAAAGTGTCATAACTTTGCTAAATCAAATCCTACTGAAAAATGTCGTACGCAAAAAGTGTTTGGAATTTTATTTTGCATATAAAAGCAATTTTTAATTATTTTTTTTTAATAAAAACCGAGTCTTACCATATATTGACCGAGACCTCGAACGAGCTTTTATGCGACTCTGCATACAGTTAACGCTCGTATGAAGCTTCTATTTAAGAAATTGACTTGAATTTTTTATACCAAATAGAGCTTTCAACTATACTTACGATACTATACAAAAAAATTAAAAATTAAAAAATAAAAGTATTTTTTTTTCAAAACACGTTTAGTGTGATGAGTCGATCGACCCACCATACATACGCTCATAAGATTTTCAATATAGTTAAGGTCAGTGTGAGCTTATTTATACATATTTGAATTTCAAAATTTTGTGACAGTATAGAATTCTTAAGCATCCTGTGTATGTTTGTTAGCAAAATCCATTTTGTCAATTTTTTGCAAAATGGCGACAAGTATTAAAATTCAATCACTTATTACTCAGTAGTGTTCAATTTTGTCAAAAAGGTCTCTATACATGAAATGTTGACAAGCCTAAAGCTCATCTAAGTAAAATATAAAAAATATATATTTTTGCTTGAAAACAAGCGATGTATCAGTTCGATCGTACCCCCATACTAGCCATTTTGAGACTTTCGGAAGAGTTAACGCTCTTAACTGCTTGGTTTCGAAGATTAAAATTTTAATTTTTAATATCGCATAGAACTAACGTGCAGCCCCTATACGTTATGTTTAAAAAAAATATATAAAATTTTTTTTCAAAATGGCGGCTATCGTAAAAATTCAAAGTGTCATAACTTTGCTAAATCAAATCCTACTGAAAAATGTCGTATGCAAAAAGTGTTTGGAATTTTATTTTGCATATAAAAGCAATTTTTAATTATTTTTTTTTTAATAAAAACCGAGTCTTACCATATATTGACCGAGACCTCGAACGAGCTTTTATGCGACTCTGCATACAGCTAACGCTCGTATGAAGCTTCTATTTAAGAAATTGACTTGAATTTTTTATACCAAATAGAGCTTTCAACTATACTTACGATACTATACAAAAAAATTAAAAATTAAAAAATAAAAGTATTTTTTTTTCAAAACACGTTTAGTGTGATGAGTCGATCGACCCACCATACATACGCTCATAAGATTTTCAATATAGTTAAGGTCAGTGTGAGCTTATTTATACATATTTGAATTTCAAAATTTTGTGACAGTATAGAATTCTTAAGCATCCTGTGTATGTTTGTTAGCAAAATCCATTTTGTCAATTTTTTGCAAAATGGCGACAAGTATTAAAATTCAATCACTTATTACTCAGTAGTGTTCAATTTTGTCAAAAAGGTCTCTATACATGAAATGTTGAGAAGCCTAAAGCTCATCTAAGTAAAATATAAAAAATATATATTTTTGCTTGAAAACAAGCGATGTATCAGTTCGATCGTACCCCCATACTAGCCATTTTGAGACTTTCGGAAGAGTTAACGCTCTTAACTGCTTGGTTTCGAAGATTAAAATTTTAATTTTTAATATCGCATAGAACTAACGTGCGGCCCCTATACGTTATGTTTAAAAAAAATATATAAAATTTTTTTTCAAAATGGCGGCTATCGTAAAAATTCAAAGTGTCATAACTTTGCTAAATCAAATCCTACTGAAAAATGTCGTATGCAAAAAGTGTTTGGAATTTTATTTTGCATATAAAAGCAATTTTTAATTATTTTTTTTTTAATAAAAACCGAGTCTTACCATATATTGACCGAGACCTCGAACGAGCTTTTATGCGACTCTGCATACAGTTAACGCTCGTATGAAGCTTCTATTTAAGAAATTGACTTGAATTTTTTATACCAAATAGAGCTTTCAACTATACTTACGATACTATACAAAAAAATTAAAAATTAAAAAATAAAAGTATTTTTTTTTCAAAACACGTTTAGTGTGATGAGTCGATCGACCCACCATACATACGCTCATAAGATTTTCAATATAGTTAAGGTCAGTGTGAGCTTATTTATACATATTTGAATTTCAAAATTTTGTGACAGTATAGAATTCTTAAGCATCCTGTGTATGTTTGTTAGCAAAATCCATTTTGTCAATTTTTTGCAAAATGGCGACAAGTATTAAAATTCAATCACTTATTACTCAGTAGTGTTCAATTTTGTCAAAAAGGTCTCTATACATGAAATGTTAAGAAGCCTAAAGCTCATCTAAGTAAAATATAAAAAATATATATTTTTGCTTGAAAACAAGCGATGTATCAGTTCGATCGTACCCCCATACTAGCCATTTTGAGACTTTCGGAAGAGTTAACGCTCTTAACTGCTTGGTTTCGAAGATTAAAATTTTAATTTTTAATATCGCATAGAACTAACGTGCAGCCCCTATACGTTATGTTTAAAAAAAATATATAAAATTTTTTTTCAAAATGGCGGCTATCGTAAAAATTCAAAGTGTCATAACTTTGCTAAATCAAATCCTACTGAAAAATGTCGTATGCAAAAAGTGTTTGGAATTTTATTTTGCATATAAAAGCAATTTTTAATTATTTTTTTTTTAATAAAAACCGAGTCTTACCATATATTGACCGAGACCTCGAACGAGCTTTTATGCGACTCTGCATACAGCTAACGCTCGTATGAAGCTTCTATTTAAGAAATTGACTTGAATTTTTTATACCAAATAGAGCTTTCAACTATACTTACGATACTATACAAAAAAATTAAAAATTAAAAAATAAAAGTATTTTTTTTTCAAAACACGTTTAGTGTGATGAGTCGATCGACCCACCATACATACGCTCATAAGATTTTCAATATAGTTAAGGTCAGTGTGAGCTTATTTATACATATTTGAATTTCAAAATTTTGTGACAGTATAGAATTCTTAAGCATCCTGTGTATGTTTGTTAGCAAAATCCATTTTGTCAATTTTTTGCAAAATGGCGACAAGTATTAAAATTCAATCACTTATTACTCAGTAGTGTTCAATTTTGTCAAAAAGGTCTCTATACATGAAATGTTGAGAAGCCTAAAGCTCATCTAAGTAAAATATAAAAAATATATATTTTTGCTTGAAAACAAGCGATGTATCAGTTCGATCGTACCCCCATACTAGCCATTTTGAGACTTTCGGAAGAGTTAACGCTCTTAACTGCTTGGTTTCGAAGATTAAAATTTTAATTTTTAATATCGCATAGAACTAACGTGCAGCCCCTATACGTTATGTTTAAAAAAAATATATAAAATTTTTTTTCAAAATGGCGGCTATCGTAAAAATTCAAAGTGTCATAACTTTGCTAAATCAAATCCTACTGAAAAATGTCGTATGCAAAAAGTGTTTGGAATTTTATTTTGCATATAAAAGCAATTTTTAATTATTTTTTTTTTAATAAAAACCGAGTCTTACCATATATTGACCGAGACCTCGAACGAGCTTTTATGCGACTCTGCATACAGTTAACGCTCGTATGAAGCTTCTATTTAAGAAATTGACTTGAATTTTTTATACCAAATAGAGCTTTCAACTATACTTACGATACTATACAAAAAAATTAAAAATTAAAAAATAAAAGTATTTTTTTTTCAAAACACGTTTAGTGTGATGAGTCGATCGACCCACCATACATACGCTCATAAGATTTTCAATATAGTTAAGGTCAGTGTGAGCTTATTTATACATATTTGAATTTCAAAATTTTGTGACAGTATAGAATTCTTAAGCATCCTGTGTATGTTTGTTAGCAAAATCCATTTTGTCAATTTTTTGCAAAATGGCGACAAGTATTAAAATTCAATCACTTATTACTCAGTAGTGTTCAATTTTGTCAAAAAGGTCTCTATACATGAAATGTTGAGAAGCCTAAAGCTCATCTAAGTAAAATATAAAAAATATATATTTTTGCTTGAAAACAAGCGATGTATCAGTTCGATCGTACCCCCATACTAGCCATTTTGAGACTTTCGGAAGAGTTAACGCTCTTAACTGCTTGGTTTCGAAGATTAAAATTTTAATTTTTAATATCGCATAGAACTAACGTGCAGCCCCTATACGTTATGTTTAAAAAAAATATATAAAATTTTTTTTCAAAATGGCGGCTATCGTAAAAATTCAAAGTGTCATAACTTTGCTAAATCAAATCCTACTGAAAAATGTCGTAAGCAAAAAGTGTTTGGAATTTTATTTTGCATATAAAAGCAATTTTTAATTATTTTTTTTTAATAAAAACCGAGTCTTACCATATATTGACCGAGACCTCGAACGAGCTTTTATGCGACTCTGCATACAGTTAACGCTCGTATGAAGCTTCTATTTAAGAAATTGACTTGAATTTTTTATACCAAATAGAGCTTTCAACTATACTTACGATACTATACAAAAAAATTAAAAATTAAAAAATAAAAGTATTTTTTTTTCAAAACACGTTTAGTGTGATGAGTCGATCGACCCACCATACATACGCTCATAAGATTTTCAATATAGTTAAGGTCAGTGTGAGCTTATTTATACATATTTGAATTTCAAAATTTTGTGACAGTATAGAATTCTTAAGCATCCTGTGTATGTTTGTTAGCAAAATCCATTTTGTCAATTTTTTGCAAAATGGCGACAAGTATTAAAATTCAATCACTTATTACTCAGTAGTGTTCAATTTTGTCAAAAAGGTCTCTATACATGAAATGTTAAGAAGCCTAAAGCTCATCTAAGTAAAATATAAAAAATATATATTTTTGCTTGAAAACAAGCGATGTATCAGTTCGATCGTACCCCCATACTAGCCATTTTGAGACTTTCGGAAGAGTTAACGCTCTTAACTGCTTGGTTTCGAAGATTAAAATTTTAATTTTTAATATCGCATAGAACTAACGTGCAGCCCCTATACGTTATGTTTAAAAAAAATATATAAAATTTTTTTTCAAAATGGCGGCTATCGTAAAAATTCAAAGTGTCATAACTTTGCTAAATCAAATCCTACTGAAAAATAACGTATGCAAAAAGTGTTTGGAATTTTATTTTGCATATAAAAGCAATTTTTAATTATTTTTTTTTTAATAAAAACCGAGTCTTACCATATATTGACCGAGACCTCGAACGAGCTTTTATGCGACTCTGCATACAGCTAACGCTCGTATGAAGCTTCTATTTAAGAAATTGACTTGAATTTTTTATACCAAATAGAGCTTTCAACTATACTTACGATACTATACAAAAAAATTAAAAATTAAAAAATAAAAGTATTTTTTTTTCAAAACACGTTTAGTGTGATGAGTCGATCGACCCACCATACATACGCTCATAAGATTTTCAATATAGTTAAGGTCAGTGTGAGCTTATTTATACATATTTGAATTTCAAAATTTTGTGACAGTATAGAATTCTTAAGCATCCTGTGTATGTTTGTTAGCAAAATCCATTTTGTCAATTTTTTGCAAAATGGCGACAAGTATTAAAATTCAATCACTTATTACTCAGTAGTGTTCAATTTTGTCAAAAAGGTCTCTATACATGAAATGTTGAGAAGCCTAAAGCTCATCTAAGTAAAATATAAAAAATATATATTTTTGCTTGAAAACAAGCGATGTATCAGTTCGATCGTACCCCCATACTAGCCATTTTGAGACTTTCGGAAGAGTTAACGCTCTTAACTGCTTGGTTTCGAAGATTAAAATTTTAATTTTTAATATCGCATAGAACTAACGTGCAGCCCCTATACGTTATGTTTAAAAAAAATATATAAAATTTTTTTTCAAAATGGCGGCTATCGTAAAAATTCAAAGTGTCATAACTTTGCTAAATCAAATCCTACTGAAAAATGTCGTATGCAAAAAGTGTTTGGAATTTTATTTTGCATATAAAAGCAATTTTTAATTATTTTTTTTTTAATAAAAACCGAGTCTTACCATATATTGACCGAGACCTCGAACGAGCTTTTATGCGACTCTGCATACAGTTAACGCTCGTATGAAGCTTCTATTTAAGAAATTGACTTGAATTTTTTATACCAAATAGAGCTTTCAACTATACTTACGATACTATACAAAAAAATTAAAAATTAAAAAATAAAAGTATTTTTTTTTCAAAACACGTTTAGTGTGATGAGTCGATCGACCCACCATACATACGCTCATAAGATTTTCAATATAGTTAAGGTCAGTGTGAGCTTATTTATACATATTTGAATTTCAAAATTTTGTGACAGTATAGAATTCTTAAGCATCCTGTGTATGTTTGTTAGCAAAATCCATTTTGTCAATTTTTTGCAAAATGGCGACAAGTATTAAAATTCAATCACTTATTACTCAGTAGTGTTCAATTTTGTCAAAAAGGTCTCTATACATGAAATGTTGAGAAGCCTAAAGCTCATCTAAGTAAAATATAAAAAATATATATTTTTGCTTGAAAACAAGCGATGTATCAGTTCGATCGTACCCCCATACTAGCCATTTTGAGACTTTCGGAAGAGTTAACGCTCTTAACTGCTTGGTTTCGAAGATTAAAATTTTAATTTTTAATATCGCATAGAACTAACGTGCAGCCCCTATACGTTATGTTTAAAAAAAATATATAAAATTTTTTTTCAAAATGGCGGCTATCGTAAAAATTCAAAGTGTCATAACTTTGCTAAATCAAATCCTACTGAAAAATGTCGTATGCAAAAAGTGTTTGGAATTTTATTTTGCATATAAAAGCAATTTTTAATTATTTTTTTTTTAATAAAAACCGAGTCTTACCATATATTGACCGAGACCTCGAACGAGCTTTTATGCGACTCTGCATACAGTTAACGCTCGTATGAAGCTTCTATTTAAGAAATTGACTTGAATTTTTTATACCAAATAGAGCTTTCAACTATACTTACGATACTATACAAAAAAATTAAAAATTAAAAAATAAAAGTATTTTTTTTTCAAAACACGTTTAGTGTGATGAGTCGATCGACCCACCATACATACGCTCATAAGATTTTCAATATAGTTAAGGTCAGTGTGAGCTTATTTATACATATTTGAATTTCAAAATTTTGTGACAGTATAGAATTCTTAAGCATCCTGTGTATGTTTGTTAGCAAAATCCATTTTGTCAATTTTTTGCAAAATGGCGACAAGTATTAAAATTCAATCACTTATTACTCAGTAGTGTTCAATTTTGTCAAAAAGGTCTCTATACATGAAATGTTAAGAAGCCTAAAGCTCATCTAAGTAAAATATAAAAAATATATATTTTTGCTTGAAAACAAGCGATGTATCAGTTCGATCGTACCCCCATACTAGCCATTTTGAGACTTTCGGAAGAGTTAACGCTCTTAACTGCTTGGTTTCGAAGATTAAAATTTTAATTTTTAATATCGCATAGAACTAACGTGCAGCCCCTATACGTTATGTTTAAAAAAAATATATAAAATTTTTTTTCAAAATGGCGGCTATCGTAAAAATTCAAAGTGTCATAACTTTGCTAAATCAAATCCTACTGAAAAATGTCGTATGCAAAAAGTGTTTGGAATTTTATTTTGCATATAAAAGCAATTTTTAATTATTTTTTTTTAATAAAAACCGAGTCTTACCATATATTGACCGAGACCTCGAACGAGCTTTTATGCGACTCTGCATACAGTTAACGCTCGTATGAAGCTTCTATTTAGAAATTGACTTGAATTTTTTATACCAAATAGAGCTTTCAACTATACTTACGATACTATACAAAAAAATTAAAAATTAAAAAATAAAAGTATTTTTTTTTCAAAACACGTTTAGTGTGATGAGTCGATCGACCCACCATACATACGCTCATAAGATTTTCAATATAGTTAAGGTCAGTGTGAGCTTATTTATACATATTTGAATTTCAAAATTTTGTGACAGTATAGAATTCTTAAGCATCCTGTGTATGTTTGTTAGCAAAATCCATTTTGTCAATTTTTTGCAAAATGGCGACAAGTATTAAAATTCAATCACTTATTACTCAGTAGTGTTCAATTTTGTCAAAAAGGTCTCTATACATGAAATGTTGAGAAGCCTAAAGCTCATCTAAGTAAAATATCAAAAATATATATTTTTGCTTGAAAACAAGCGATGTATCAGTTCGATCGTACCCCCATACTAGCCATTTTGAGACTTTCGGAAGAGTTAACGCTCTTAACTGCTTGGTTTTGAAGATTAAAATTTTAATTTTTAATATCGCATAGAACTAACGTGCAGCCCCTATACGTTATGTTTAAAAAAAATATATAAAATTTTTTTTCAAAATGGCGGCTATCGTAAAAATTCAAAGTGTCATAACTTTGCTAAATCAAATCCTACTGAAAAATGTCGTATGCAAAAAGTGTTTGGAATTTTATTTTGCATATAAAAGCAATTTTTAATTATTTTTTTTTAATAAAAACCGAGTCTTACCATATATTGACCGAGACCTCGAACGAGCTTTTATGCGACTCTGCATACAGTTAACGCTCGTATGAAGCTTCTATTTAAGAAATTGACTTGAATTTTTTATACCAAATAGAGCTTTCAACTATACTTACGATACTATACAAAAAAATTAAAAATTAAAAAATAAAAGTATTTTTTTTTCAAAACACGTTTAGTGTGATGAGTCGATCGACCCACCATACATACGCTCATAAGATTTTCAATATAGTTAAGGTCAGTGTGAGCTTATTTATACATATTTGAATTTCAAAATTTTGTGACAGTATAGAATTCTTAAGCATCCTGTGTATGTTTGTTAGCAAAATCCATTTTGTCAATTTTTTGCAAAATGGCGACAAGTATTAAAATTCAATCACTTATTACTCAGTAGTGTTCAATTTTGTCAAAAAGGTCTCTATACATGAAATGTTAAGAAGCCTAAAGCTCATCTAAGTAAAATATAAAAAATATATATTTTTGCTTGAAAACAAGCGATGTATCAGTTCGATCGTACCCCCATACTAGCCATTTTGAGACTTTCGGAAGAGTTAACGCTCTTAACTGCTTGGTTTCGAAGATTAAAATTTTAATTTTTAATATCGCATAGAACTAACGTGCAGCCCCTATACGTTATGTTTAAAAAAAATATATAAAATTTTTTTTCAAAATGGCGGCTATCGTAAAAATTCAAAGTGTCATAACTTTGCTAAATCAAATCCTACTGAAAAATGTCGTATGCAAAAAGTGTTTGGAATTTTATTTTGCATATAAAAGCAATTTTTAATTATTTTTTTTTAATAAAAACCGAGTCTTACCATATATTGACCGAGACCTCGAACGAGCTTTTATGCGACTCTGCATACAGTTAACGCTCGTATGAAGCTTCTATTTAAGAAATTGACTTGAATTTTTTATACCAAATAGAGCTTTCAACTATACTTACGATACTATACAAAAAAATTAAAAATTAAAAAATAAAAGTATTTTTTTTTCAAAACACGTTTAGTGTGATGAGTCGATCGACCCACCATACATACGCTCATAAGATTTTCAATATAGTTAAGGTCAGTGTGAGCTTATTTATACATATTTGAATTTCAAAATTTTGTGACAGTATAGAATTCTTAAGCATCCTGTGTATGTTTGTTAGCAAAATCCATTTTGTCAATTTTTTGCAAAATGGCGACAAGTATTAAAATTCAATCACTTATTACTCAGTAGTGTTCAATTTTGTCAAAAAGGTCTCTATACATGAAATGTTGAGAAGCCTAAAGCTCATCTAAGTAAAATATAAAAAATATATATTTTTGCTTGAAAACAAGCGATGTATCAGTTCGATCGTACCCCCATACTAGCCATTTTGAGACTTTCGGAAGAGTTAACGCTCTTAACTGCTTGGTTTCGAAGATTAAAATTTTAATTTTTAATATCGCATAGAACTAACGTGCAGCCCCTATACGTTATGTTTAAAAAAAATATATAAAATTTTTTTTCAAAATGGCGGCTATCGTAAAAATTCAAAGTGTCATAACTTTGCTAAATCAAATCCTACTGAAAAATGTCGTACGCAAAAAGTGTTTGGAATTTTATTTTGCATATAAAAGCAATTTTTAATTATTTTTTTTTTAATAAAAACCGAGTCTTACCATATATTGACCGAGACCTCGAACGAGCTTTTATGCGACTCTGCATACAGTTAACGCTCGTATGAAGCTTCTATTTAAGAAATTGACTTGAATTTTTTATACCAAATAGAGCTTTCAACTATACTTACAATACTATACAAAAAAATTAAAAATTAAAAAATAAAAGTATTTTTTTTTCAAAACACGTTTAGTGTGATGAGTCGATCGACCCACCATACATACGCTCATAAGATTTTCAATATAGTTAAGGTCAGTGTGAGCTTATTTATACATATTTGAATTTCAAAATTTTGTGACAGTATAGAATTCTTAAGCATCCTGTGTATGTTTGTTAGCAAAATCCATTTTGTCAATTTTTTGCAAAATGGCGACAAGTATTAAAATTCAATCACTTATTACTCAGTAGTGTTCAATTTTGTCAAAAAGGTCTCTATACATGAAATGTTGAGAAGCCTAAAGCTCATCTAAGTAAAATATAAAAAATATATATTTTTGCTTGAAAACAAGCGATGTATCAGTTCGATCGTACCCCCATACTAGCCATTTTGAGACTTTCGGAAGAGTTAACGCTCTTAACTGCTTGGTTTCGAAGATTAAAATTTTAATTTTTAATATCGCATAGAACTAACGTGCAGCCCCTATACGTTATGTTTAAAAAAAATATATAAAAATTTTTTTCAAAATGGCGGCTATCGTAAAAATTCAAAGTGTCATAACTTTGCTAAATCAAATCCTACTGAAAAATGTCGTACGCAAAAAGTGTTTGGAATTTTATTTTGCATATAAACGCAATTTTTAATTATTTTTTTTTTAATAAAAACCGAGTCTTACCATATATTGACCGAGACCTCGAACGAGCTTTTATGCGACTCTGCATACAGTTAACGCTCGTATGAAGCTTCTATTTAAGAAATTGACTTGAATTTTTTATACCAAATAGAGCTTTCAACTATACTTACGATACTATACAAAAAAATTAAAAATTAAAAAATAAAAGTATTTTTTTTTCAAAACACGTTTAGTGTGATGAGTCGATCGACCCACCATACATACGCTCATAAGATTTTCAATATAGTTAAGGTCAGTGTGAGCTTATTTATACATATTTGAATTTCAAAATTTTGTGACAGTATAGAATTCTTAAGCATCCTGTGTATGTTTGTTAGCAAAATCCATTTTGTCAATTTTTTGCAAAATGGCGACAAGTATTAAAATTCAATCACTTATTACTCAGTAGTGTTCAATTTTGTCAAAAAGGTCTCTATACATGAAATGTTGAGAAGCCTAAAGCTCATCTAAGTAAAATATAAAAAATATATATTTTTGCTTGAAAACAAGCGATGTATCAGTTCGATCGTACCCCCATACTAGCCATTTTGAGACTTTCGGAAGAGTTAACGCTCTTAACTGCTTGGTTTCGAAGATTAAAATTTTAATTTTTAATATCGCATAGAACTAACGTGCAGCCCCTATACGTTATGTTTAAAAAAAATATATAAAATTTTTTTTCAAAATGGCGGCTATCGTAAAAATTCAAAGTGTCATAACTTTGCTAAATCAAATCCTACTGAAAAATGTCGTACGCAAAAAGTGTTTGGAATTTTATTTTGCATATAAAAGCAATTTTTAATTATTTTTTTTTTAATAAAAACCGAGTCTTACCATATATTGACCGAGACCTCGAACGAGCTTTTATGCGACTCTGCATACAGTTAACGCTCGTATGAAGCTTCTATTTAAGAAATTGACTTGAATTTTTTATACCAAATAGAGCTTTCAACTATACTTACGATACTATACAAAAAAATTAAAAATTAAAAAATAAAAGTATTTTTTTTTCAAAACACGTTTAGTGTGATGAGTCGATCGACCCACCATACATACGCTCATAAGATTTTCAATATAGTTAAGGTCAGTGTGAGCTTATTTATACATATTTGAATTTCAAAATTTTGTGACAGTATAGAATTCTTAAGCATCCTGTGTATGTTTGTTAGCAAAATCCATTTTGTCAATTTTTTGCAAAATGGCGACAAGTATTAAAATTCAATCACTTATTACTCAGTAGTGTTCAATTTTGTCAAAAAGGTCTCTATACATGAAATGTTGAGAAGCCTAAAGCTCATCTAAGTAAAATATAAAAAATATATATTTTTGCTTGAAAACAAGCGATGTATCAGTTCGATCGTACCCCCATACTAGCCATTTTGAGACTTTCGGAAGAGTTAACGCTCTTAACTGCTTGGTTTCGAAGATTAAAATTTTAATTTTTAATATCGCATAGAACTAACGTGCAGCCCCTATACGTTATGTTTAAAAAAAATATATAAAATTTTTTTTCAAAATGGCGGCTATCGTAAAAATTCAAAGTGTCATAACTTTGCTAAATCAAATCCTACTGAAAAATGTCGTATGCAAAAAGTGTTTGGAATTTTATTTTGCATATAAAAGCAATTTTTTATTATTTTTTTTTTAATAAAAACCGAGTCTTACCATATATTGACCGAGACCTCGAACGAGCTTTTATGCGACTCTGCATACAGTTAACGCTCGTATGAAGCTTCTATTTAGAAATTGACTTGAATTTTTTATACCAAATAGAGCTTTCAACTATACTTACGATACTATACAAAAAAATTAAAAATTAAAAAATAAAAGTATTTTTTTTTCAAAACACGTTTAGTGTGATGAGTCGATCGACCCACCATACATACGCTCATAAGATTTTCAATATAGTTAAGGTCAGTGTGAGCTTATTTATACATATTTGAATTTCAAAATTTTGTGACAGTATAGAATTCTTAAGCATCCTGTGTATGTTTGTTAGCAAAATCCATTTTGTCAATTTTTTGCAAAATGGCGACAAGTATTAAAATTCAATCACTTATTACTCAGTAGTGTTCAATTTTGTCAAAAAGGTCTCTATACATGAAATGTTGAGAAGCCTAAAGCTCATCTAAGTAAAATATCAAAAATATATATTTTTGCTTGAAAACAAGCGATGTATCAGTTCGATCGTACCCCCATACTAGCCATTTTGAGACTTTCGGAAGAGTTAACGCTCTTAACTGCTTGGTTTTGAAGATTAAAATTTTAATTTTTAATATCGCATAGAACTAACGTGCAGCCCCTATACGTTATGTTTAAAAAAAATATATAAAATTTTTTTTCAAAATGGCGGCTATCGTAAAAATTCAAAGTGTCATAACTTTGCTAAATCAAATCCTACTGAAAAATGTCGTATGCAAAAAGTGTTTGGAATTTTATTTTGCATATAAAAGCAATTTTTAATTATTTTTTTTTTAAAAAAACCGAGTCTTACCATATATTGACCGAGACCTCGAACGAGCTTTTATGCGACTCTGCATACAGTTAACGCTCGTATGAAGCTTCTATTTAAGAAATTGACTTGAATTTTTTATACCAAATAGAGCTTTCAACTATACTTACGATACTATACAAAAAAATTAAAAATTAAAAAATAAAAGTATTTTTTTTTCAAAACACGTTTAGTGTGATGAGTCGATCGACCCACCATACATACGCTCATAAGATTTTCAATATAGTTAAGGTCAGTGTGAGCTTATTTATACATATTTGAATTTCAAAATTTTGTGACAGTATAGAATTCTTAAGCATCCTGTGTATGTTTGTTAGCAAAATCCATTTTGTCAATTTTTTGCAAAATGGCGACAAGTATTAAAATTCAATCACTTATTACTCAGTAGTGTTTAATTTTGTCAAAAAGGTCTCTATACATGAAATGTTGAGAAGCCTAAAGCTCATCTAAGTAAAATATAAAAAATATATATTTTTGCTTGAAAACAAGCGATGTATCAGTTCGATCGTACCCCCATACTAGCCATTTTGAGACTTTCGGAAGAGTTAACGCTCTTAACTGCTTGGTTTCGAAGATTAAAATTTTAATTTTTAATATCGCATAGAACTAACGTGCAGCCCCTATACGTTATGTTTAAAAAAAATATATAAAATTTTTTTTCAAAATAGCGGCTATCGTAAAAATTCAAAGTGTCATAACTTTGCTAAATCAAATCCTACTGAAAAATGTCGTATGCAAAAAGTGTTTGGAATTTTATTTTGCATATAAAAGCAATTTTTTATTATTTTTTTTTTAATAAAAACCGAGTCTTACCATATATTGACCGAGACCTCGAACGAGCTTTTATGCGACTCTGCATACAGTTAACGCTCGTATGAAGCTTCTATTTAGAAATTGACTTGAATTTTTTATACCAAATAGAGCTTTCAACTATACTTACGATACTATACAAAAAAATTAAAAATTAAAAAATAAAAGTATTTTTTTTTCAAAACACGTTTAGTGTGATGAGTCGATCGACCCACCATACATACGCTCATAAGATTTTCAATATAGTTAAGGTCAGTGTAAGCTTATTTATACATATTTGAATTTCAAAATTTTGTGACAGTATAGAATTCTTAAGCATCCTGTGTATGTTTGTTAGCAAAATCCATTTTGTCAATTTTTTGCAAAATGGCGACAAGTATTAAAATTCAATCACTTATTACTCAGTAGTGTTCAATTTTGTCAAAAAGGTCTCTATACATGAAATGTTGAGAAGCCTAAAGCTCATCTAAGTAAAATATAAAAAATATATATTTTTGCTTGAAAACAAGCGATGTATCAGTTCGATCGTACCCCCATACTAGCCATTTTGAGACTTTCGGAAGAGTTAACGCTCTTAACTGCTTGGTTTCGAAGATTAAAATTTTAATTTTTAATATCGCATAGAACTAACGTGCAGCCCCTATACGTTATGTTTAAAAAAAATATATAAAATTTTTTTTCAAAATGGCGGCTATCGTAAAAATTCAAAGTGTCATAACTTTGCTAAATCAAATCCTACTGAAAAATGTCGTACGCAAAAAGTGTTTGGAATTTTATTTTGCATATAAAAGCAATTTTTAATTATTTTTTTTTTAATAAAAACCGAGTCTTACCATATATTGACCGAGACCTCGAACGAGCTTTTATGCGACTCTGCATACAGTTAACGCTCGTATGAAGCTTCTATTTAAGAAATTGACTTGAATTTTTTATACCAAATAGAGCTTTCAACTATACTTACAATACTATACAAAAAAATTAAAAATTAAAAAATAAAAGTATTTTTTTTTCAAAACACGTTTAGTGTGATGAGTCGATCGACCCACCATACATACGCTCATAAGATTTTCAATATAGTTAAGGTCAGTGTGAGCTTATTTATACATATTTGAATTTCAAAATTTTGTGACAGTATAGAATTCTTAAGCATCCTGTGTATGTTTGTTAGCAAAATCCATTTTGTCAATTTTTTGCAAAATGGCGACAAGTATTAAAATTCAATCACTTATTACTCAGTAGTGTTCAATTTTGTCAAAAAGGTCTCTATACATGAAATGTTGAGAAGCCTAAAGCTCATCTAAGTAAAATATAAAAAATATATATTTTTGCTTGAAAACAAGCGATGTATCAGTTCGATCGTACCCCCATACTAGCCATTTTGAGACTTTCGGAAGAGTTAACGCTCTTAACTGCTTGGTTTCGAAGATTAAAATTTTAATTTTTAATATCGCATAGAACTAACGTGCAGCCCCTATACGTTATGTTTAAAAAAAATATATAAAAATTTTTTTCAAAATGGCGGCTATCGTAAAAATTCAAAGTGTCATAACTTTGCTAAATCAAATCCTACTGAAAAATGTCGTACGCAAAAAGTGTTTGGAATTTTATTTTGCATATAAACGCAATTTTTAATTATTTTTTTTTTAATAAAAACCGAGTCTTACCATATATTGACCGAGACCTCGAACGAGCTTTTATGCGACTCTGCATACAGTTAACGCTCGTATGAAGCTTCTATTTAAGAAATTGACTTGAATTTTTTATACCAAATAGAGCTTTCAACTATACTTACGATACTATACAAAAAAATTAAAAATTAAAAAATAAAAGTATTTTTTTTTCAAAACACGTTTAGTGTGATGAGTCGATCGACCCACCATACATACGCTCATAAGATTTTCAATATAGTTAAGGTCAGTGTGAGCTTATTTATACATATTTGAATTTCAAAATTTTGTGACAGTATAGAATTCTTAAGCATCCTGTGTATGTTTGTTAGCAAAATCCATTTTGTCAATTTTTTGCAAAATGGCGACAAGTATTAAAATTCAATCACTTATTACTCAGTAGTGTTCAATTTTGTCAAAAAGGTCTCTATACATGAAATGTTGAGAAGCCTAAAGCTCATCTAAGTAAAATATAAAAAATATATATTTTTGCTTGAAAACAAGCGATGTATCAGTTCGATCGTACCCCCATACTAGCCATTTTGAGACTTTCGGAAGAGTTAACGCTCTTAACTGCTTGGTTTCGAAGATTAAAATTTTAATTTTTAATATCGCATAGAACTAACGTGCAGCCCCTATACGTTATGTTTAAAAAAAATATATAAAATTTTTTTTCAAAATGGCGGCTATCGTAAAAATTCAAAGTGTCATAACTTTGCTAAATCAAATCCTACTGAAAAATGTCGTACGCAAAAAGTGTTTGGAATTTTATTTTGCATATAAAAGCAATTTTTAATTATTTTTTTTTTAATAAAAACCGAGTCTTACCATATATTGACCGAGACCTCGAACGAGCTTTTATGCGACTCTGCATACAGTTAACGCTCGTATGAAGCTTCTATTTAAGAAATTGACTTGAATTTTTTATACCAAATAGAGCTTTCAACTATACTTACGATACTATACAAAAAAATTAAAAATTAAAAAATAAAAGTATTTTTTTTTCAAAACACGTTTAGTGTGATGAGTCGATCGACCCACCATACATACGCTCATAAGATTTTCAATATAGTTAAGGTCAGTGTGAGCTTATTTATACATATTTGAATTTCAAAATTTTGTGACAGTATAGAATTCTTAAGCATCCTGTGTATGTTTGTTAGCAAAATCCATTTTGTCAATTTTTTGCAAAATGGCGACAAGTATTAAAATTCAATCACTTATTACTCAGTAGTGTTCAATTTTGTCAAAAAGGTCTCTATACATGAAATGTTGAGAAGCCTAAAGCTCATCTAAGTAAAATATAAAAAATATATATTTTTGCTTGAAAACAAGCGATGTATCAGTTCGATCGTACCCCCATACTAGCCATTTTGAGACTTTCGGAAGAGTTAACGCTCTTAACTGCTTGGTTTCGAAGATTAAAATTTTAATTTTTAATATCGCATAGAACTAACGTGCAGCCCCTATACGTTATGTTTAAAAAAAATATATAAAATTTTTTTTCAAAATGGCGGCTATCGTAAAAATTCAAAGTGTCATAACTTTGCTAAATCAAATCCTACTGAAAAATGTCGTATGCAAAAAGTGTTTGGAATTTTATTTTGCATATAAAAGCAATTTTTAATTATTTTTTTTTTAATAAAAACCGAGTCTTACCATATATTGACCGAGACCTCGAACGAGCTTTTATGCGACTCTGCATACAGTTAACGCTCGTATGAAGCTTCTATTTAAGAAATTGACTTGAATTTTTTATACCAAATAGAGCTTTCAACTATACTTACGATACTATACAAAAAAATTAAAAATTAAAAAATAAAAGTATTTTTTTTTCAAAACACGTTTAGTGTGATGAGTCGATCGACCCACCATACATACGCTCATAAGATTTTCAATATAGTTAAGGTCAGTGTGAGCTTATTTATACATATTTGAATTTCAAAATTTTGTGACAGTATAGAATTCTTAAGCATCCTGTGTATGTTTGTTAGCAAAATCCATTTTGTCAATTTTTTGCAAAATGGCGACAAGTATTAAAATTCAATCACTTATTACTCAGTAGTGTTCAATTTTGTCAAAAAGGTCTCTATACATGAAATGTTGAGAAGCCTAAAGCTCATCTAAGTAAAATATAAAAAATATATATTTTTGCTTGAAAACAAGCGATGTATCAGTTCGATCGTACCCCCATACTAGCCATTTTGAGACTTTCGGAAGAGTTAACGCTCTTAACTGCTTGGTTTCGAAGATTAAAATTTTAATTTTTAATATCGCATAGAACTAACGTGCAGCCCCTATACGTTATGTTTAAAAAAAATATATAAAATTTTTTTTCAAAATGGCGGCTATCGTAAAAATTCAAAGTGTCATAACTTTGCTAAATCAAATCCTACTGAAAAATGTCGTATGCAAAAAGTGTTTGGAATTTTATTTTGCATATAAAAGCAATTTTTAATTATTTTTTTTTTAATAAAAACCGAGTCTTACTATATATTGACCGAGACCTCGAACGAGCTTTTATGCGACTCTGCATACAGTTAACGCTCGTATGAAGCTTCTATTTAAGAAATTGACTTGAATTTTTTATACCAAATAGAGCTTTCAACTATACTTACGATACTATACAAAAAAATTAAAAATTAAAAAATAAAAGTATTTTTTTTTCAAAACACGTTTAGTGTGATGAGTCGATCGACCCACCATACATACGCTCATAAGATTTTCAATATAGTTAAGGTCAGTGTGAGCTTATTTATACATATTTGAATTTCAAAATTTTGTGACAGTATAGAATTCTTAAGCATCCTGTGTATGTTTGTTAGCAAAATCCATTTTGTCAATTTTTTGCAAAATGGCGACAAGTATTAAAATTCAATCACTTATTACTCAGTAGTGTTCAATTTTGTCAAAAAGGTCTCTATACATGAAATGTTGAGAAGCCTAAATCTCATCTAAGTAAAATATAAAAAATATATATTTTTGCTTGTAAACAAGCGATGTATCAGTTCGATCGTACCCCCATACTAGCCATTTTGAGACTTTCGGAAGAGTTAACGCTCTTAACTGCTTGGTTTCGAAGATTTAAATTTTAATTTTTAATATCGCATAGAACTAACGTGCAGCCCCTATACGTTATGTTTAAAAAAAATATATAAATTTTTTTTTTAAAATTACGGCTATCGTAAAAATTCAAAGTGTCATAACTTTGCTAAATCAAATCCTACTGAAAAATGTCGTATGCAAAAAGTGTTTGGAATTTTATTTTGCATATAAAAGCAATTTTTAATTATTTTTTTTTTAATAAAAACCGAGTCTTACAATATATTGACCGAGACCTCGAACGAGCTTTTATGCGACTCTGCATACAGTTAACGCTCGTATGAAGCTTCTATTTAAGAAATTGACATGAATTTTTTATACCAAATAGAGCTTTCAACTATACTTACGATACTATACAAAAAAATTAAAAATTAAAAAATAAAAGTATTTTTTTTTCAAAACACGTTTAGTGTGATGAGTCGATCGACCCACCATACATACGCTCATAAGATTTTCAATATAGTTAAGGTCAGTGTGAGCTTATTTATACATATTTGAATTTCAAAATTTTGTGACAGTATAGAATTCTTAAGCATCCTGTGTATGTTTGTTAGCAAAATCCATTTTGTCAATTTTTTGCAAAATGGCGACAAGTATTAAAATTCAATCACTTATTACTCAGTAGTGTTCAATTTTGTCAAAAAGGTCTCTATACATGAAATGTTGAGAAGCCTAAAGCTCATCTAAGTAAAATATAAAAAATATATATTTTTGCTTGAAAACAAGCGATGTATCAGTTCGATCGTACCCCCATACTAGCCATTTTGAGACTTTCGGAAGAGTTAACGCTCTTAACTGCTTGGTTTCGAAGATTAAAATTTTAATTTTTAATATCGCATAGAACTAACGTGCAGCCCCTATACGTTATGTTTAAAAAAAATATATAAAATTTTTTTTCAAAATGGCGGCTATCGTAAAAATTCAAAGTGTCATAACTTTGCTAAATCAAATCCTACTGAAAAATGTCGTATGCAAAAAGTGTTTGGAATTTTATTTTGCATATAAAAGCAATTTTTAATTATTTTTTTTTTAATAAAAACCGAGTCTTACCATATATTGACCGAGACCTCGAACGAGCTTTTATGCGACTCTGCATACAGTTAACGCTCGTATGAAGCTTCTATTTAAGAAATTGACTTGAATTTTTTATACCAAATAGAGCTTTCAACTATACTTACGATACTATACAAAAAAATTAAAAATTAAAAAATAAAAGTATTTTTTTTTCAAAACACGTTTAGTGTGATGAGTCGATCGACCCACCATACATACGCTCATAAGATTTTCAATATAGTTAAGGTCAGTGTGAGCTTATTTATACATATTTGAATTTCAAAATTTTGTGACAGTATAGAATTCTTAAGCATCCTGTGTATGTTTGTTAGCAAAATCCATTTTGTCAATTTTTTGCAAAATGGCGACAAGTATTAAAATTCAATCACTTATTACTCAGTAGTGTTCAATTTTGTCAAAAAGGTCTCTATACATGAAATGTTGAGAAGCCTAAAGCTCATCTAAGTAAAATATAAAAAATATATATTTTTGCTTGAAAACAAGCGATGTATCAGTTCGATCGTACCCCCATACTAGCCATTTTGAGACTTTCGGAAGAGTTAACGCTCTTAACTGCTTGGTTTCGAAGATTAAAATTTTAATTTTTAATATCGCATAGAACTAACGTGCAGCCCCTATACGTTATGTTTAAAAAAAATATATAAAATTTTTTTTCAAAATGGCGGCTATCGTAAAAATTCAAAGTGTCATAACTTTGCTAAATCAAATCCTACTGAAAAATGTCGTATGCAAAAAGTGTTTGGAATTTTATTTTGCATATAAAAGCAATTTTTAATTATTTTTTTTTTAATAAAAACCGAGTCTTACTATATATTGACCGAGACCTCGAACGAGCTTTTATGCGACTCTGCATACAGTTAACGCTCGTATGAAGCTTCTATTTAAGAAATTGACTTGAATTTTTTATACCAAATAGAGCTTTCAACTATACTTACGATACTATACAAAAAAATTAAAAATTAAAAAATAAAAGTATTTTTTTTTCAAAACACGTTTAGTGTGATGAGTCGATCGACCCACCATACATACGCTCATAAGATTTTCAATATAGTTAAGGTCAGTGTGAGCTTATTTATACATATTTGAATTTCAAAATTTTGTGACAGTATAGAATTCTTAAGCATCCTGTGTATGTTTGTTAGCAAAATCCATTTTGTCAATTTTTTGCAAAATGGCGACAAGTATTAAAATTCAATCACTTATTACTCAGTAGTGTTCAATTTTGTCAAAAAGGTCTCTATACATGAAATGTTGAGAAGCCTAAAGCTCATCTAAGTAAAATATAAAAAATATATATTTTTGCTTGTAAACAAGCGATGTATCAGTTCGATCGTACCCCCATACTAGCCATTTTGAGACTTTCGGAAGAGTTAACGCTCTTAACTGCTTGGTTTCGAAGATTTAAATTTTAATTTTTAATATCGCATAGAACTAACGTGCAGCCCCTATACGTTATGTTTAAAAAAAATATATAAATTTTTTTTTTAAAATTACGGCTATCGTAAAAATTCAAAGTGTCATAACTTTGCTAAATCAAATCCTACTGAAAAATGTCGTATGCAAAAAGTGTTTGGAATTTTATTTTGCATATAAAAGCAATTTTTAATTATTTTTTTTTTAATAAAAACCGAGTCTTACCATATATTGACCGAGACCTCGAACGAGCTTTTATGCGACTCTGCATACAGTTAACGCTCGTATGAAGCTTCTATTTAAGAAATTGACATGAATTTTTTATACCAAATAGAGCTTTCAACTATACTTACGATACTATACAAAAAAATTAAAAATTAAAAAATAAAAGTATTTTTTTTTCAAAACACGTTTAGTGTGATGAGTCGATCGACCCACCATACATACGCTCATAAGATTTTCAATATAGTTAAGGTCAGTGTGAGCTTATTTATACATATTTGAATTTCAAAATTTTGTGACAGTATAGAATTCTTAAGCATCCTGTGTATGTTTGTTAGCAAAATCCATTTTGTCAATTTTTTGCAAAATGGCGACAAGTATTAAAATTCAATCACTTATTACTCAGTAGTGTTCAATTTTGTCAAAAAGGTCTCTATACATGAAATGTTGAGAAGCCTAAAGCTCATCTAAGTAAAATATAAAAAATATATATTTTTGCTTGAAAACAAGCGATGTATCAGTTCGATCGTACCCCCATACTAGCCATTTTGAGACTTTCGGAAGAGTTAACGCTCTTAACTGCTTGGTTTCGAAGATTAAAATTTTAATTTTTAATATCGCATAGAACTAACGTGCAGCCCCTATACGTTATGTTTAAAAAAAATATATAAAATTTTTTTTCAAAATGGCGGCTATCGTAAAAATTCAAAGTGTCATAACTTTGCTAAATCAAATCCTACTGAAAAATGTCGTATGCAAAAAGTGTTTGGAATTTTATTTTGCATATAAAAGCAATTTTTAATTATTTTTTTTTTAATAAAAACCGAGTCTTACCATATATTGACCGAGACCTCGAACGAGCTTTTATGCGACTCTGCATACAGTTAACGCTCGTATGAAGCTTCTATTTAAGAAATTGACTTGAATTTTTTATACCAAATAGAGCTTTCAACTATACTTACGATACTATACAAAAAAATTAAAAATTAAAAAATAAAAGTATTTTTTTTTCAAAACACGTTTAGTGTGATGAGTCGATCGACCCACCATACATACGCTCATAAGATTTTCAATATAGTTAAGGTCAGTGTGAGCTTATTTATACATATTTGAATTTCAAAATTTTGTGACAGTATAGAATTCTTAAGCATCCTGTGTATGTTTGTTAGCAAAATCCATTTTGTCAATTTTTTGCAAAATGGCGACAAGTATTAAAATTCAATCACTTATTACTCAGTAGTGTTCAATTTTGTCAAAAAGGTCTCTATACATGAAATGTTGAGAAGCCTAAAGCTCATCTAAGTAAAATATAAAAAATATATATTTTTGCTTGAAAACAAGCGATGTATCAGTTCGATCGTACCCCCATACTAGCCATTTTGAGACTTTCGGAAGAGTTAACGCTCTTAACTGCTTGGTTTCGAAGATTAAAATTTTAATTTTTAATATCGCATAGAACTAACGTGCAGCCCCTATACGTTATGTTTAAAAAAAATATATAAAATTTTTTTTCAAAATGGCGGCTATCGTAAAAATTCAAAGTGTCATAACTTTGCTAAATCAAATCCTACTGAAAAATGTCGTATGCAAAAAGTGTTTGGAATTTTATTTTGCATATAAAAGCAATTTTTAATTATTTTTTTTTTAATAAAAACCGAGTCTTACCATATATTGACCGAGACCTCGAACGAGCTTTTATGCGACTCTGCATACAGTTAACGCTCGTATGAAGCTTCTATTTAAGAAATTGACTTGAATTTTTTATACCAAATAGAGCTTTCAACTATACTTACGATACTATACAAAAAAATTAAAAATTAAAAAATAAAAGTATTTTTTTTTCAAAACACGTTTAGTGTGATGAGTCGATCGACCCACCATACATACGCTCATAAGATTTTCAATATAGTTAAGGTCAGTGTGAGCTTATTTATACATATTTGAATTTCAAAATTTTGTGACAGTATAGAATTCTTAAGCATCCTGTGTATGTTTGTTAGCAAAATCCATTTTGTCAATTTTTTGCAAAATGGCGACAAGTATTAAAATTCAATCACTTATTACTCAGTAGTGTTCAATTTTGTCAAAAAGGTCTCTATACATGAAATGTTGAGAAGCCTAAAGCTCATCTAAGTAAAATATCAAAAATATATATTTTTGCTTGAAAACAAGCGATGTATCAGTTCGATCGTACCCCCATACTAGCCATTTTGAGACTTTCGGAAGAGTTAACGCTCTTAACTGCTTGGTTTCGAAGATTAAAATTTTAATTTTTAATATCGCATAGAACTAACGTGCAGCCCCTATACGTTATGTTTAAAAAAAATATATAAAATTTTTTTTCAAAATGGCGGCTATCGTAAAAATTCAAAGTGTCATAACTTTGCTAAATCAAATCCTACTGAAAAATGTCGTACGCAAAAAGTGTTTGGAATTTTATTTTGCATATAAAAGCAATTTTTAATTATTTTTTTTTTAATAAAAACCGAGTCTTACCATATATTGACCGAGACCTCGAACGAGCTTTTATGCGACTCTGCATACAGTTAACGCTCGTATGAAGCTTCAATTTAAGAAATTGACTTGAATTTTTTATACCAAATAGAGCTTTCAACTATACTTACGATACTATACAAAAAAATTAAAAATTAAAAAATAAAAGTATTTTTTTTTCAAAACACGTTTAGTGTGATGAGTCGATCGACCCACCATACATACGCTCATAAGATTTTCAATATAGTTAAGGTCAGTGTGAGCTTATTTATACATATTTGAATTTCAAAATTTTGTGACAGTATAGAATTCTTAAGCATCCTGTGTATGTTTGTTAGCAAAATCCATTTTGTCAATTTCTTGCAAAATGGCGACAAGTATTAAAATTCAATCACTTATTACTCAGTAGTGTTCAATTTTGTCAAAAAGGTCTCTATACATGAAATGTTGAGAAGCCTAAAGCTCATCTAAGTAAAATATAAAAAATATATATTTTTGCTTGAAAACAAGCGATGTATCAGTTCGATCGTACCCCCATTCTAGCCATTTTGAGACTTTCGGAAGAGTTAACGCTCTTAACTGCTTGGTTTCGAAGATTAAAATTTTAATTTTTAATATCGCATAGAACTAACGTGCAGCCCCTATACGTTATGTTTAAAAAAAATATATAAAATTTTTTTTCAAAATGGCGGCTATCGTAAAAATTCAAAGTGTCATAACTTTGCTAAATCAAATCCTACTGAAAAATGTCGTATGCAAAAAGTGTTTGGAATTTTATTTTGCATATAAAAGCAATTTTTAATTATTTTTTTTTTAATAAAAACCGAGTCTTACCATATATTGACCGAGACCTCGAACGAGCTTTTATGCGACTCAGCATACAGTTAACGCTCGTATGAAGCTTCTATTTAAGAAATTGACTTGAATTTTTTATACCAAATAGAGCTTTCAACTATACTTACGATACTATACAAAAAAATTAAAAATTAAAAAATAAAAGTATTTTTTTTTCAAAACACGTTTAGTGTGATGAGTCGATCGACCCACCATACATACGCTCATAAGATTTTCAATATAGTTAAGGTCAGTGTGAGCTTATTTATACATATTTGAATTTTAAAATTTTGTGACAGTATAGAATTCTTAAGCATCCTGTGTATGTTTGTTAGCAAAATCCATTTTGTCAATTTTTTGCAAAATGGCGACAAGTATTAAAATTCAATCACTTATTACTCAGTAGTGTTCAATTTTGTCAAAAAGGTCTCTATACATGAAATGTTGAGAAGCCTAAAGCTCATCTAAGTAAAATATAAAAAATATATATTTTTGCTTGAAAACAAGCGATGTATCAGTTCGATCGTACCCCCATACTAGCCATTTTGAGACTTTCGGAAGAGTTAACGCTCTTAACTGCTTGGTTTCGAAGATTAAAATTTTAATTTTTAATATCGCATAGAACTAACGTGCAGCCCCTATACGTTATGTTTAAAAAAAATATATAAAATTTTTTTTCAAAATGGCGGCTATCGTAAAAATTCAAAGTGTCATAACTTTGCTAAATCAAATCCTACTGAAAAATGTCGTATGCAAAAAGTGTTTGGAATTTTATTTTGCATATAAAAGCAATTTTTAATTATTTTTTTTTTAATAAAAACCGAGTCTTACCATATATTGACCGAGACCTCGAACGAGCTTTTATGCGACTCTGCATACAGTTAACGCTCGTATGAAGCTTCTATTTAAGAAATTGACTTGAATTTTTAATACCAAATAGAGCTTTCAACTATACTTACGATACTATACAAAAAAATTAAAAATTAAAAAATAAAAGTATTTTTTTTTCAAAACACGTTTAGTGTGATGAGTCGATCGACCCACCATACATACGCTCATAAGATTTTCAATATAGTTAAGGTCAGTGTGAGCTTATTTATACATATTTGAATTTCAAAATTTTGTGACAGTATAGAATTCTTAAGCATCCTGTGTATGTTTGTTAGCAAAATCCATTTTGTCAATTTTTTGCAAAATGGCGACAAGTATTAAAATTCAATCACTTATTACTCAGTAGTGTTCAATTTTGTCAAAAAGGTCTCTATACATGAAATGTTGAGAAGCCTAAAGCTCATCTAAGTAAAATATAAAAAATATATATTTTTGCTTGAAAACAAGCGATGTATCAGTTCGATCGTACCCCCATACTAGCCATTTTGAGACTTTCGGAAGAGTTAACGCTCTTAACTGCTTGGTTTCGAAGATTAAAATTTTAATTTTTAATATCGCATAGAACTAACGTGCAGCCCCTATACGTTATGTTTAAAAAAAATATATAAAATTTTTTTTCAAAATGGCGGCTATCGTAAAAATTCAAAGTGTCATAACTTTGCTAAATCGAATCCTACTGAAAAATGTCGTATGCAAAAAGTGTTTGGAATTTTATTTTGCATATAAAAGCAATTTTTAATTATTTTTTTTTTAATAAAAACCGAGTCTTACCATATATTGACCGAGACCTCGAACGAGCTTTTATGCGACTCTGCATACAGTTAACGCTCGTATGAAGCTTCTATTTAAGAAATTGACTTGAATTTTTTATACCAAATAGAGCTTTCAACTATACTTACGATACTATACAAAAAAATTAAAAATTAAAAAATAAAAGTATTTTTTTTTCAAAACACGTTTAGTGTGATGAGTCGATCGACCCACCATACATACGCTCATAAGATTTTCAATATAGTTTAGGTCAGTGTGAGCTTATTTATACATATTTGAATTTCAAAATTTTGTGACAGTATAGAATTCTTAAGCATCCTGTGTATGTTTGTTAGCAAAATCCATTTTGTCAATTTTTTGCAAAATGGCGACAAGTATTAAAATTCAATCACTTATTACTCAGTGTTGTTCAATTTTGTCAAAAAGGTCTCTATACATGAAATGTTGAGAAGCCTAAAGCTCATCTAAGTAAAATATAAAAAATATATATTTTTGCTTGAAAACAAGCGATGTATCAGTTCGATCGTACCCCCATACTAGCCATTTTGAGACTTTCGGAAGAGTTAACGCTCTTAACTGCTTGGTTTCGAAGATTAAAATTTTAATTTTTAATATCGCATAGAACTAACGTGCAGCCCCTATACGTTATGTTTAAAAAAAATATATAAAATTTTTTTTCAAAATGGCGGCTATCGTAAAAATTCAAAGTGTCATAACTTTGCTAAATCAAATCCTACTGAAAAATGTCGTATGCAAAAAGTGTTTGGAATTTTATTTTGCATATAAAAGCAATTTTTAATTATTTTTTTTTTAATAAAAACCGAGTCTTACCATATATTGACCGAGACCTCGAACGAGCTTTTATGCGACTCTGCATACAGTTAACGCTCGTATGAAGCTTCTATTTAAGAAATTGACTTGAATTTTTAATACCAAATAGAGCTTTCAACTATACTTACGATACTATACAAAAAAATTAAAAATTAAAAAATAAAAGTATTTTTTTTTCAAAACACGTTTAGTGTGATGAGTCGATCGACCCACCATACATACGCTCATAAGATTTTCAATATAGTTAAGGTCAGTGTGAGCTTATTTATACATATTTGAATTTCAAAATTTTGTGACAGTATAGAATTCTTAAGCATCCTGTGTATGTTTGTTAGCAAAATCCATTTTGTCAATTTTTTGCAAAATGGCGACAAGTATTAAAATTCAATCACTTATTACTCAGTAGTGTTCAATTTTGTCAAAAAGGTCTCTATACATGAAATGTTGAGAAGCCTAAAGCTCATCTAAGTAAAATATAAAAAATATATATTTTTGCTTGAAAACAAGCGATGTATCAGTTCGATCGTACCCCCATACTAGCCATTTTGAGACTTTCGGAAGAGTTAACGCTCTTAACTGCTTGGTTTCGAAGATTAAAATTTTAATTTTTAATATCGCATAGAACTAACGTGCAGCCCCTATACGTTATGTTTAAAAAAAATATATAAAATTTTTTTTCAAAATGGCGGCTATCGTAAAAATTCAAAGTGTCATAACTTTGCTAAATCAAATCCTACTGAAAAATGTCGTATGCAAAAAGTGTTTGGAATTTTATTTTGCATATAAAAGCAATTTTTAATTATTTTTTTTTTAATAAAAACCGAGTCTTACCATATATTGACCGAGACCTCGAACGAGCTTTTATGCGACTCTGCATACAGTTAACGCTCGTATGAAGCTTCTATTTAAGAAATTGACTTGAATTTTTTATACCAAATAGAGCTTTCAACTATACTTACGATACTATACAAAAAAATTAAAAATTAAAAAATAAAAGTATTTTTTTTTCAAAACACGTTTAGTGTGATGAGTCGATCGACCCACCATACATACGCTCATAAGATTTTCAATATAGTTAAGGTCAGTGTGAGCTTATTTATACATATTTGAATTTCAAAATTTTGTGACAGTATAGAATTCTTAAGCATCCTGTGTATGCTTGTTAGCAAAATCCATTTTGTCAATTTTTTGCAAAATGGCGACAAGTATTAAAATTCAATCACTTATTACTCAGTAGTGTTCAATTTTGTCAAAAAGGTCTATATACATGAAATGTTGAGAAGCCTAAAGCTCATCTAAGTAAAATATAAAAAATATATATTTTTGCTTGAAAACAAGCGATGTATCAGTTCGATCGTACCCCCATACTAGCCATTTTGAGACTTTCGGAAGAGTTAACGCTCTTAACTGCTTGGTTTCATAGATTAAAATTTTAATTTTTAATATCGCATAGAACTAACGTGCAGCCCCTATACGTTATGTTTAAAAAAAATATATAAAATTTTTTTTCAAAATGGCGGCTATCGTAAAAATTCAAAGTGTCATAACTTTGCTAAATCAAATCCTACTGAAAAATGTCGTATGCAAAAAGTGTTTGGAATTTTATTTTGCATATAAAAGCAATTTTTAATTATTTTTTTTTTAATAAAAACCGAGTCTTACCATATATTGACCGAGACCTCGAACGAGCTTTTATGCGACTCTGCATACAGTTAACGCTCGTATGAAGCTTCTATTCAAGAAATTGACTTGAATTTTTTATACCAAATAGAGCTTTCAACTATACTTACGATACTATACAAAAAAATTAAAAATTAAAAAATAAAAGTATTTTTTTTTCAAAACACGTTTAGTGTGATGAGTCGATCGACCCACCATACATACGCTCATAAGATTTTCAATATAGTTAAGGTCAGTGTGAGCTTATTTATACATATTTGAATTTCAAAATTTTGTGACAGTATAGAATTCTTAAGCATCCTGTGTATGTTTGTTAGCAAAATCCATTTTGTCAATTTTTTGCAAAATGGCGACAAGTATTAAAATTCAATCACTTATTACTCAGTAGTGTTCAATTTTGTCAAAAAGGTCTCTATACATGAAATGTTGAGAAGCCTAAAGCTCATCTAAGTAAAATATAAAAAATATATATTTTTGCTTGAAAACAAGCGATGTATCAGTTCGATCGTACCCCCATACTAGCCATTTTGAGACTTTCGGAAGAGTTAACGCTCTTAACTGCTTGGTTTCGAAGATTAAAATTTTAATTTTTAATATCGCATAGAACTAACGTGCAGCCCCTATACGTTATGTTTAAAAAAAATATATAAAATTTTTTTTCAAAATGGCGGCTATCGTAAAAATTCAAAGTGTCATAACTTTGCTAAATCAAATCCTACTGAAAAATGTCGTATGCAAAAAGTGTTTGGAATTTTATTTTGCATATAAAAGCAATTTTTAATTATTTTTTTTTTAATAAAAACCGAGTCTTACCATATATTGACCGAGACCTCGAACGAGCTTTTATGCGACTCTGCATACAGTTAACGCTCGTATGAAGCTTCTATTTAAGAAATTGACTTGAATTTTTTATACCAAATAGAGCTTTCAACTATACTTACGATACTATACAAAAAAATTAAAAATTAAAAAATAAAAGTATTTTTTTTTCAAAACACGTTTAGTGTGATGAGTCGATCGACCCACCATACATACGCTCATAAGATTTTCAATATAGTTAAGGTCAGTGTGAGCTTATTTATACATATTTGAATTTCAAAATTTTGTGACAGTATAGAATTCTTAAGCATCCTGTGTATGTTTGTTAGCAAAATCCATTTTGTCAATTTTTTGCAAAATGGCGACAAGTATTAAAATTCAATCACTTATTACTCAGTAGTGTTCAATTTTGTCAAAAAGGTCTCTATACATGAAATGTTGAGAAGCCTAAAGCTCATCTAAGTAAAATATAAAAAATATATATTTTTGCTTGAAAACAAGCGATGTATCAGTTCGATCGTACCCCCATACTAGCCATTTTGAGACTTTCGGAAGAGTTAACGCTCTTAACTGCTTGGTTTCGAAGATTAAAATTTTAATTTTTAATATCGCATAGAACTAACGTGCAGCCCCTATACGTTATGTTTAAAAAAAATATATAAAATTTTTTTTCAAAATGGCGGCTATCGTAAAAATTCAAAGTGTCATAACTTTGCTAAATCGAATCCTACTGAAAAATGTCGTATGCAAAAAGTGTTTGGAATTTTATTTTGCATATAAAAGCAATTTTTAATTATTTTTTTTTTAATAAAAACCGAGTCTTACCATATATTGACCGAGACCTCGAACGAGCTTTTATGCGACTCTGCATACAGTTAACGCTCGTATGAAGCTTCTATTTAAGAAATTGACTTGAATTTTTTATACCAAATAGAGCTTTCAACTATACTTACGATACTATACAAAAAAATTAAAAATTAAAAAATAAAAGTATTTTTTTTTCAAAACACGTTTAGTGTGATGAGTCGATCGACCCACCATACATACGCTCATAAGATTTTCAATATAGTTAAGGTCAGTGTGAGCTTATTTATACATATTTGAATTTCAAAATTTTGTGACAGTATAGAATTCTTAAGCATCCTGTGTATGTTTGTTAGCAAAATCCATTTTGTCAATTTTTTGCAAAATGGCGACAAGTATTAAAATTCAATCACTTATTACTCAGTAGTGTTCAATTTTGTCAAAAAGGTCTCTATACATGAAATGTTGAGAAGCCTAAAGCTCATCTAAGTAAAATATAAAAAATATATATTTTTGCTTGAAAACAAGCGATGTATCAGTTCGATCGTACCCCCATACTAGCCATTTTGAGACTTTCGGAAGAGTTAACGCTCTTAACTGCTTGGTTTCGAAGATTAAAATTTTAATTTTTAATATCGCATAGAACTAACGTGCAGCCCCTATACGTTATGTTTAAAAAAAATATATAAAATTTTTTTTCAAAATGGCGGCTATCGTAAAAATTCAAAGTGTCATAACTTTGCTAAATCAAATCCTACTGAAAAATGTCGTATGCAAAAAGTGTTTGGAATTTTATTTTGCATATAAAAGCAATTTTTAATTATTTTTTTTTTAATAAAAACCGAGTCTTACCATATATTGACCGAGACCTCGAACGAGCTTTTATGCGACTCTGCATACAGTTAACGCTCGTATGAAGCTTCTATTTAAGAAATTGACTTGAATTTTTTATACCAAATAGAGCTTTCAACTATACTTACGATACTATACAAAAAAATTAAAAATTAAAAAATAAAAGTATTTTTTTTTCAAAACACGTTTAGTGTGATGAGTCGATCGACCCACCATACATACGCTCATAAGATTTTCAATATAGTTAAGGTCAGTGTGAGCTTATTTATACATATTTGAATTTCAAAATTTTGTGACAGTATAGAATTCTTAAGCATCCTGTGTATGTTTGTTAGCAAAATCCATTTTGTCAATTTTTTGCAAAATGGCGACAAGTATTAAAATTCAATCACTTATTACTCAGTAGTGTTCAATTTTGTCAAAAAGGTCTCTATACATGAAATGTTGAGAAGCCTAAAGCTCATCTAAGTAAAATATAAAAAATATATATTTTTGCTTGAAAACAAGCGATGTATCAGTTCGATCGTACCCCCATACTAGCCATTTTGAGACTTTCGGAAGAGTTAACGCTCTTAACTGCTTGGTTTCGAAGATTAAAATTTTAATTTTTAATATCGCATAGAACTAACGTGCAGCCCCTATACGTTATGTTTAAAAAAAATATATAAAATTTTTTTTCAAAATGGCGGCTATCGTAAAAATTCAAAGTGTCATAACTTTGCTAAATCAAATCCTACTGAAAAATGTCGTATGCAAAAAGTGTTTGGAATTTTATTTTGCATATAAAAGCAATTTTTAATTATTTTTTTTTTAATAAAAACCGAGTCTTACCATATATTGACCGAGACCTCGAACGAGCTTTTATGCGACTCTGCATACAGTTAACGCTCGTATGAAGCTTCTATTTAAGAAATTGACTTGAATTTTTTATACCAAATAGAGCTTTCAACTATACTTACGATACTATACAAAAAAATTAAAAATTAAAAAATAAAAGTATTTTTTTTTCAAAACACGTTTAGTGTGATGAGTCGATCGACCCACCATACATACGCTCATAAGATTTTCAATATAGTTAAGGTCAGTGTGAGCTTATTTATACATATTTGAATTTCAAAATTTTGTGACAGTATAGAATTCTTAAGCATCCTGTGTATGCTTGTTAGCAAAATCCATTTTGTCAATTTTTTGCAAAATGGCGACAAGTATTAAAATTCAATCACTTATTACTCAGTAGTGTTCAATTTTGTCAAAAAGGTCTATATACATGAAATGTTGAGAAGCCTAAAGCTCATCTAAGTAAAATATAAAAAATATATATTTTTGCTTGAAAACAAGCGATGTATCAGTTCGATCGTACCCCCATACTAGCCATTTTGAGACTTTCGGAAGAGTTAACGCTCTTAACTGCTTGGTTTCATAGATTAAAATTTTAATTTTTAATATCGCATAGAACTAACGTGCAGCCCCTATACGTTATGTTTAAAAAAAATATATAAAATTTTTTTTCAAAATGGCGGCTATCGTAAAAATTCAAAGTGTCATAACTTTGCTAAATCAAATCCTACTGAAAAATGTCGTATGCAAAAAGTGTTTGGAATTTTATTTTGCATATAAAAGCAATTTTTAATTATTTTTTTTTTAATAAAAACCGAGTCTTACCATATATTGACCGAGACCTCGAACGAGCTTTTATGCGACTCTGCATACAGTTAACGCTCGTATGAAGCTTCTATTCAAGAAATTGACTTGAATTTTTTATACCAAATAGAGCTTTCAACTATACTTACGATACTATACAAAAAAATTAAAAATTAAAAAATAAAAGTATTTTTTTTTCAAAACACGTTTAGTGTGATGAGTCGATCGACCCACCATACATACGCTCATAAGATTTTCAATATAGTTAAGGTCAGTGTGAGCTTATTTATACATATTTGAATTTCAAAATTTTGTGACAGTATAGAATTCTTAAGCATCCTGTGTATGTTTGTTAGCAAAATCCATTTTGTCAATTTTTTGCAAAATGGCGACAAGTATTAAAATTCAATCACTTATTACTCAGTAGTGTTCAATTTTGTCAAAAAGGTCTCTATACATGAAATGTTGAGAAGCCTAAAGCTCATCTAAGTAAAATATAAAAAATATATATTTTTGCTTGAAAACAAGCGATGTATCAGTTCGATCGTACCCCCATACTAGCCATTTTGAGACTTTCGGAAGAGTTAACGCTCTTAACTGCTTGGTTTCGAAGATTAAAATTTTAATTTTTAATATCGCATAGAACTAACGTGCAGCCCCTATACGTTATGTTTAAAAAAAATATATAAAATTTTTTTTCAAAATGGCGGCTATCGTAAAAATTCAAAGTGTCATAACTTTGCTAAATCAAATCCTACTGAAAAATGTCGTATGCAAAAAGTGTTTGGAATTTTATTTTGCATATAAAAGCAATTTTTAATTATTTTTTTTTTAATAAAAACCGAGTCTTACCATATATTGACCGAGACCTCGAACGAGCTTTTATGCGACTCTGCATACAGTTAACGCTCGTATGAAGCTTCTATTTAAGAAATTGACTTGAATTTTTTATACCAAATAGAGCTTTCAACTATACTTACGATACTATACAAAAAAATTAAAAATTAAAAAATAAAAGTATTTTTTTTTCAAAACACGTTTAGTGTGATGAGTCGATCGACCCACCATACATACGCTCATAAGATTTTCAATATAGTTAAGGTCAGTGTGAGCTTATTTATACATATTTGAATTTCAAAATTTTGTGACAGTATAGAATTCTTAAGCATCCTGTGTATGTTTGTTAGCAAAATCCATTTTGTCAATTTTTTGCAAAATGGCGACAAGTATTAAAATTCAATCACTTATTACTCAGTAGTGTTCAATTTTGTCAAAAAGGTCTCTATACATGAAATGTTGAGAAGCCTAAAGCTCATCTAAGTAAAATATAAAAAATATATATTTTTGCTTGAAAACAAGCGATGTATCAGTTCGATCGTACCCCCATACTAGCCATTTTGAGACTTTCGGAAGAGTTAACGCTCTTAACTGCTTGGTTTCGAAGATTAAAATTTTAATTTTTAATATCGCATAGAACTAACGTGCAGCCCCTATACGTTATGTTTAAAAAAAATATATAAAATTTTTTTTCAAAATGGCGGCTATCGTAAAAATTCAAAGTGTCATAACTTTGCTAAATCAAATCCTACTGAAAAATGTCGTATGCAAAAAGTGTTTGGAATTTTATTTTGCATATAAAAGCAATTTTTAATTATTTTTTTTTTAATAAAAACCGAGTCTTACCATATATTGACCGAGACCTCGAACGAGCTTTTATGCGACTCTGCATACAGTTAACGCTCGTATGAAGCTTCTATTTAAGAAATTGACTTGAATTTTTTATACCAAATAGAGCTTTCAACTATACTTACGATACTATACAAAAAAATTAAAAATTAAAAAATAAAAGTATTTTTTTTTCAAAACACGTTTAGTGTGATGAGTCGATCGACCCACCATACATACGCTCATAAGATTTTCAATATAGTTAAGGTCAGTGTGAGCTTATTTATACATATTTGAATTTCAAAATTTTGTGACAGTATAGAATTCTTAAGCATCCTGTGTATGTTTGTTAGCAAAATCCATTTTGTCAATTTTTTGCAAAATGGCGACAAGTATTAAAATTCAATCACTTATTACTCAGTAGTGTTCAATTTTGTCAAAAAGGTCTCTATACATGAAATGTTGAGAAGCCTAAAGCTCATCTAAGTAAAATATAAAAAATATATATTTTTGCTTGAAAACAAGCGATGTATCAGTTCGATCGTACCCCCATACTAGCCATTTTGAGACTTTCGGAAGAGTTAACGCTCTTAACTGCTTGGTTTCGAAGATTAAAATTTTAATTTTTAATATCGCATAGAACTAACGTGCAGCCCCTATACGTTATGTTTAAAAAAAATATATAAAATTTTTTTTCAAAATGGCGGCTATCGTAAAAATTCAAAGTGTCATAACTTTGCTAAATCAAATCCTACTGAAAAATGTCGTATGCAAAAAGTGTTTGGAATTTTATTTTGCATATAAAAGCAATTTTTAATTATTTTTTTTTAATAAAAACCGAGTCTTACCATATATTGACCGAGACCTCGAACGAGCTTTTATGCGACTCTGCATACAGTTAACGCTCGTATGAAGCTTCTATTTAAGAAATTGACTTGAATTTTTTATACCAAATAGAGCTTTCAACTATACTTACGATACTATACAAAAAAATTAAAAATTAAAAAATAAAAGTATTTTTTTTTCAAAACACGTTTAGTGTGATGAGTCGATCGACCCACCATACATACGCTCATAAGATTTTCAATATAGTTAAGGTCAGTGTGAGCTTATTTATACATATTTGAATTTCAAAATTTTGTGACAGTATAGAATTCTTAAGCATCCTGTGTATGTTTGTTAGCAAAATCCATTTTGTCAATTTTTTGCAAAATGGCGACAAGTATTAAAATTCAATCACTTATTACTCAGTAGTGTTCAATTTTGTCAAAAAGGTCTCTATACATGAAATGTTGAGAAGCCTAAAGCTCATCTAAGTAAAATATAAAAAATATATATTTTTGCTTGAAAACAAGCGATGTATCAGTTCGATCGTACCCCCATACTAGCCATTTTGAGACTTTCGGAAGAGTTAACGCTCTTAACTGCTTGGTTTCGAAGATTAAAATTTTAATTTTTAATATCGCATAGAACTAACGTGCAGCCCCTATACGTTATGTTTAAAAAAAATATATAAAATTTTTTTTCAAAATGGCGGCTATCGTAAAAATTCAAAGTGTCATAACTTTGCTAAATCAAATCCTACTGAAAAATGTCGTATGCAAAAAGTGTTTGGAATTTTATTTTGCATATAAAAGCAATTTTTAATTATTTTTTTTTTAATAAAAACCGAGTCTTACCATATATTGACCGAGACCTCGAACGAGCTTTTATGCGACTCTGCATACAGTTAACGCTCGTATGAAGCTTCTATTTAAGAAATTGACTTGAATTTTTTATACCAAATAGAGCTTTAAACTATACTTACGATACTATACAAAAAAATTAAAAATTAAAAAATAAAAGTATTTTTTTTTCAAAACACGTTTAGTGTGATGAGTCGATCGACCCACCATACATACGCTCATAAGATTTTCAATATAGTTAAGGTCAGTGTGAGCTTATTTATACATATTTGAATTTCAAAATTTTGTGACAGTATAGAATTCTTAAGCATCCTGTGTATGTTTGTTAGCAAAATCCATTTTGTCAATTTTTTGCAAAATGGCGACAAGTATTAAAATTCAATCACTTATTACTCAGTGTTGTTCAATTTTGTCAAAAAGGTCTCTATACATGAAATGTTGAGAAGCCTAAAGCTCATCTAAGTAAAATATAAAAAATATATATTTTTGCTTGAAAACAAGCGATGTATCAGTTCGATCGTACCCCCATACTAGCCATTTTGAGACTTTCGGAAGAGTTAACGCTCTTAACTGCTTGGTTTCGAAGATTAAAATTTTAATTTTTAATATCGCATAGAACTAACGTGCAGCCCCTATACGTTATGTTTAAAAAAAATATATAAAATTTTTTTTCAAAATGGCGGCTATCGTAAAAATTCAAAGTGTCATAACTTTGCTAAATCAAATCCTACTGAAAAATGTCGTATGCAAAAAGTGTTTGGAATTTTATTTTGCATATAAAAGCAATTTTTAATTATTTTTTTTTTAATAAAAACCGAGTCTTACCATATATTGACCGAGACCTCGAACGAGCTTTTATGCGACTCTGCATACAGTTAACGCTCGTATGAAGCTTCTATTTAAGAAATTGACTTGAATTTTTTATACCAAATAGAGCTTTCAACTATACTTACGATACTATACAAAAAAATTAAAAATTAAAAAATAAAAGTATTTTTTTTTCAAAACACGTTTAGTGTGATGAGTCGATCGACCCACCATACATACGCTCATAAGATTTTCAATATAGTTAAGGTCAGTGTGAGCTTATTTATACATATTTGAATTTCAAAATTTTGTGACAGTATAGAATTCTTAAGCATCCTGTGTATGCTTGTTAGCAAAATCCATTTTGTCAATTTTTTGCAAAATGGCGACAAGTATTAAAATTCAATCACTTATTACTCAGTAGTGTTCAATTTTGTCAAAAAGGTCTATATACATGAAATGTTGAGAAGCCTAAAGCTCATCTAAGTAAAATATAAAAAATATATATTTTTGCTTGAAAACAAGCGATGTATCAGTTCGATCGTACCCCCATACTAGCCATTTTGAGACTTTCGGAAGAGTTAACGCTCTTAACTGCTTGGTTTCATAGATTAAAATTTTAATTTTTAATATCGCATAGAACTAACGTGCAGCCCCTATACGTTATGTTTAAAAAAAATATATAAAATTTTTTTTCAAAATGGCGGCTATCGTAAAAATTCAAAGTGTCATAACTTTGCTAAATCAAATCCTACTGAAAAATGTCGTATGCAAAAAGTGTTTGGAATTTTATTTTGCATATAAAAGCAATTTTTAATTATTTTTTTTTTAATAAAAACCGAGTCTTACCATATATTGACCGAGACCTCGAACGAGCTTTTATGCGACTCTGCATACAGTTAACGCTCGTATGAAGCTTCTATTTAAGAAATTGACTTGAATTTTTTATACCAAATAGAGCTTTCAACTATACTTACGATACTATACAAAAAAATTAAAAATTAAAAAATAAAAGTATTTTTTTTTCAAAACACGTTTAGTGTGATGAGTCGATCGACCCACCATACATACGCTCATAAGATTTTCAATATAGTTAAGGTCAGTGTGAGCTTATTTATACATATTTGAATTTCAAAATTTTGTGACAGTATAGAATTCTTAAGCATCCTGTGTATGTTTGTTAGCAAAATCCATTTTGTCAATTTTTTGCAAAATGGCGACAAGTATTAAAATTCAATCACTTATTACTCAGTAGTGTTCAATTTTGTCAAAAAGGTCTCTATACATGAAATGTTGAGAAGCCTAAAGCTCATCTAAGTAAAATATAAAAAATATATATTTTTGCTTGAAAACAAGCGATGTATCAGTTCGATCGTACCCCCATACTAGCCATTTTGAGACTTTCGGAAGAGTTAACGCTCTTAACTGCTTGGTTTCGAAGATTAAAATTTTAATTTTTAATATCGCATAGAACTAACGTGCAGCCCCTATACGTTATGTTTAAAAAAAATATATAAAATTTTTTTTCAAAATGGCGGCTATCGTAAAAATTCAAAGTGTCATAACTTTGCTAAATCAAATCCTACTGAAAAATGTCGTATGCAAAAAGTGTTTGGAATTTTATTTTGCATATAAAAGCAATTTTTAATTATTTTTTTTTTAATAAAAACCGAGTCTTACCATATATTGACCGAGACCTCGAACGAGCTTTTATGCGACTCTGCATACAGTTAACGCTCGTATGAAGCTTCTATTTAAGAAATTGACTTGAATTTTTTATACCAAATAGAGCTTTCAACTATACTTACGATACTATACAAAAAAATTAAAAATTAAAAAATAAAAGTATTTTTTTTTCAAAACACGTTTAGTGTGATGAGTCGATTGACCCACCATACATACGCTCATAAGATTTTCAATATAGTTAAGGTCAGTGTGAGCTTATTTATACATATTTGAATTTCAAAATTTTGTGACAGTATAGAATTCTTAAGCATCCTGTGTATGTTTGTTAGCAAAATCCATTTTGTCAATTTTTTGCAAAATGGCGACAAGTATTAAAATTCAATCACTTATTACTCAGTGTTGTTCAATTTTGTCAAAAAGGTCTCTATACATGAAATGTTGAGAAGCCTAAAGCTCATCTAAGTAAAATATAAAAAATATATATTTTTGCTTGAAAACAAGCGATGTATCAGTTCGATCGTACCCCCATACTAGCCATTTTGAGACTTTCGGAAGAGTTAACGCTCTTAACTGCTTGGTTTCGAAGATTAAAATTTTAATTTTTAATATCGCATAGAACTAACGTGCAGCCCCTATACGTTATGTTTAAAAAAAATATATAAAATTTTTTTTCAAAATGGCGGCTATCGTAAAAATTCAAAGTGTCATAACTTTGCTAAATCAAATCCTACTGAAAAATGTCGTATGCAAAAAGTGTTTGGAATTTTATTTTGCATATAAAAGCAATTTTTAATTATTTTTTTTTTAATAAAAACCGAGTCTTACCATATATTGACCGAGACCTCGAACGAGCTTTTATGCGACTCTGCATACAGTTAACGCTCGTATGAAGCTTCTATTTAAGAAATTGACTTGAATTTTTTATACCAAATAGAGCTTTCAACTATACTTACGATACTATACAAAAAAATTAAAAATTAAAAAATAAAAGTATTTTTTTTTCAAAACACGTTTAGTGTGATGAGTCGATCGACCCACCATACATACGCTCATAAGATTTTCAATATAGTTAAGGTCAGTGTGAGCTTATTTATACATATTTGAATTTCAAAATTTTGTGACAGTATAGAATTCTTAAGCATCCTGTGTATGTTTGTTAGCAAAATCCATTTTGTCAATTTTTTGCAAAATGGCGACAAGTATTAAAATTCAATCACTTATTACTCAGTAGTGTTCAATTTTGTCAAAAAGGTCTCTATACATGAAATGTTGAGAAGCCTAAAGCTCATCTAAGTAAAATATAAAAAATATATATTTTTGCTTGAAAACAAGCGATGTATCAGTTCGATCGTACCCCCATACTAGCCATTTTGAGACTTTCGGAAGAGTTAACGCTCTTAACTGCTTGGTTTCGAAGATTAAAATTTTAATTTTTAATATCGCATAGAACTAACGTGCAGCCCCTATACGTTATGTTTAAAAAAAATATATAAAATTTTTTTTCAAAATGGCGGCTATCGTAAAAATTCAAAGTGTCATAACTTTGCTAAATCAAATCCTACTGAAAAATGTCGTATGCAAAAAGTGTTTGGAATTTTATTTTGCATATAAAAGCAATTTTTAATTATTTTTTTTTTAATAAAAACCGAGTCTTACCATATATTGACCGAGACCTCGAACGAGCTTTTATGCGACTCTGCATACAGTTAACGCTCGTATGAAGCTTCTATTTAAGAAATTGACTTGAATTTTTTATACCAAATAGAGCTTTCAACTATACTTACGATACTATACAAAAAAATTAAAAATTAAAAAATAAAAGTATTTTTTTTTCAAAACACGTTTAGTGTGATGAGTCGATCGACCCACCATACATACGCTCATAAGATTTTCAATATAGTTAAGGTCAGTGTGAGCTTATTTATACATATTTGAATTTCAAAATTTTGTGACAGTATAGAATTCTTAAGCATCCTGTGTATGTTTGTTAGCAAAATCCATTTTGTCAATTTTTTGCAAAATGGCGACAAGTATTAAAATTCAATCACTTATTACTCAGTAGTGTTCAATTTTGTCAAAAAGGTCTCTATACATGAAATGTTGAGAAGCCTAAAGCTCATCTAAGTAAAATATAAAAAATATATATTTTTGCTTGAAAACAAGCGATGTATCAGTTCGATCGTACCCCCATACTAGCCATTTTGAGACTTTCGGAAGAGTTAACGCTCTTAACTGCTTGGTTTCGAAGATTAAAATTTTAATTTTTAATATCGCATAGAACTAACGTGCAGCCCCTATACGTTATGTTTAAAAAAAATATATAAAATTTTTTTTCAAAATGGCGGCTATCGTAAAAATTCAAAGTGTCATAACTTTGCTAAATCAAATCCTACTGAAAAATGTCGTATGCAAAAAGTGTTTGGAATTTTATTTTGCATATAAAAGCAATTTTTAATTATTTTTTTTTTAATAAAAACCGAGTCTTACCATATATTGACCGAGACCTCGAACGAGCTTTTATGCGACTCTGCATACAGTTAACGCTCGTATGAAGCTTCTATTTAAGAAATTGACTTGAATTTTTTATACCAAATAGAGCTTTCAACTATACTTACGATACTATACAAAAAAATTAAAAATTAAAAAATAAAAGTATTTTTTTTTCAAAACACGTTTAGTGTGATGAGTCGATCGACCCACCATACATACGCTCATAAGATTTTCAATATAGTTAAGGTCAGTGTGAGCTTATTTATACATATTTGAATTTCAAAATTTTGTGACAGTATAGAATTCTTAAGCATCCTGTGTATGCTTGTTAGCAAAATCCATTTTGTCAATTTTTTGCAAAATGGCGACAAGTATTAAAATTCAATCACTTATTACTCAGTAGTGTTCAATTTTGTCAAAAAGGTCTATATACATGAAATGTTGAGAAGCCTAAAGCTCATCTAAGTAAAATATAAAAAATATATATTTTTGCTTGAAAACAAGCGATGTATCAGTTCGATCGTACCCCCATACTAGCCATTTTGAGACTTTCGGAAGAGTTAACGCTCTTAACTGCTTGGTTTCGAAGATTAAAATTTTAATTTTTAATATCGCATAGAACTAACGTGCAGCCCCTATACGTTATGTTTAAAAAAAATATATAAAATTTTTTTTCAAAATGGCGGCTATCGTAAAAATTCAAAGTGTCATAACTTTGCTAAATCAAATCCTACTGAAAAATGTCGTATGCAAAAAGTGTTTGGAATTTTATTTTGCATATAAAAGCAATTTTTAATTATTTTTTTTTTAATAAAAACCGAGTCTTACCATATATTGACCGAGACCTCGAACGAGCTTTTATGCGACTCTGCATACAGTTAACGCTCGTATGAAGCTTCTATTTAAGAAATTGACTTGAATTTTTTATACCAAATAGAGCTTTCAACTATACTTACGATACTATACAAAAAAATTAAAAATTAAAAAATAAAAGTATTTTTTTTTCAAAACACGTTTAGTGTGATGAGTCGATCGACCCACCATACATACGCTCATAAGATTTTCAATATAGTTAAGGTCAGTGTGAGCTTATTTATACATATTTGAATTTCAAAATTTTGTGACAGTATAGAATTCTTAAGCATCCTGTGTATGTTTGTTAGCAAAATCCATTTTGTCAATTTTTTGCAAAATGGCGACAAGTATTAAAATTCAATCACTTATTACTCAGTAGTGTTCAATTTTGTCAAAAAGGTCTCTATACATGAAATGTTGAGAAGCCTAAAGCTCATCTAAGTAAAATATAAAAAATATATATTTTTGCTTGAAAACAAGCGATGTATCAGTTCGATCGTACCCCCATACTAGCCATTTTGAGACTTTCGGAAGAGTTAACGCTCTTAACTGCTTGGTTTCGAAGATTAAAATTTTAATTTTTAATATCGCATAGAACTAACGTGCAGCCCCTATACGTTATGTTTAAAAAAAATATATAAAATTTTTTTTCAAAATGGCGGCTATCGTAAAAATTCAAAGTGTCATAACTTTGCTAAATAAAATCCTACTAAAAAATGTCGTATGCAAAAAGTGTTTGGAATTTTAATTTGCATATGAAAGCAATTTTTAATTATTTTTTTTTAATAAAAACCGAGTCTTACCATATATTGACCGAGACCTCGAACGAGCTTTTATGCGACTCTGCATACAGTTAACGCTCGTATGAAGCTTCTATTTAAGAAATTGACTTGAATTTTTTATACCAAATAGAGCTTTCAACTATACTTACGATACTATACAAAAAAATTAAAAATTAAAAAATAAAAGTATTTTTTTTTCAAAACACGTTTAGTGTGATGAGTCGATCGACCCACCATACATACGCTCATAAGATTTTCAATATAGTTAAGGTCAGTGTGAGCTTATTTATACATATTTGAATTTCAAAATTTTGTGACAGTATAGAATTCTTAAGCATCCTGTGTATGTTTGTTAGCAAAATCCATTTTGTCAATTTTTTGCAAAATGGCGACAAGTATTAAAATTCAATCACTTATTACTCAGTAGTGTTCAATTTTGTCAAAAAGGTCTCTATACATGAAATGTTGAGAAGCCTAAAGCTCATCTAAGTAAAATATAAAAAATATATATTTTTGCTTGAAAACAAGCGATGTATCAGTTCGATCGTACCCCCATACTAGCCATTTTGAGACTTTCGGAAGAGTTAACGCTCTTAACTGCTTGGTTTCGAAGATTAAAATTTTAATTTTTAATATCGCATAGAACTAACGTGCAGCCCCTATACGTTATGTTTAAAAAAAATATATAAAATTTTTTTTCAAAATGGCGGCTATCGTAAAAATTCAAAGTGTCATAACTTTGCTAAATCAAATCCTACTGAAAAATGTCGTATGCAAAAAGTGTTTGGAATTTTATTTTGCATATAAAAGCAATTTTTAATTATTTTTTTTTTAATAAAAACCGAGTCTTACCATATATTGACCGAGACCTCGAACGAGCTTTTATGCGACTCTGCATACAGTTAACGCTCGTATGAAGCTTCTATTTAAGAAATTGACTTGAATTTTTTATACCAAATAGAGCTTTCAACTATACTTACGATACTATACAAAAAAATTAAAAATTAAAAAATAAAAGTATTTTTTTTTCAAAACACGTTTAGTGTGATGAGTCGATCGACCCACCATACATACGCTCATAAGATTTTCAATATAGTTAAGGTCAGTGTGAGCTTATTTATACATATTTGAATTTCAAAATTTTGTGACAGTATAGAATTCTTAAGCATCCTGTGTATGCTTGTTAGCAAAATCCATTTTGTCAATTTTTTGCAAAATGGCGACAAGTATTAAAATTCAATCACTTATTACTCAGTAGTGTTCAATTTTGTCAAAAAGGTCTATATACATGAAATGTTGAGAAGCCTAAAGCTCATCTAAGTAAAATATAAAAAATATATATTTTTGCTTGAAAACAAGCGATGTATCAGTTCGATCGTACCCCCATACTAGCCATTTTGAGACTTTCGGAAGAGTTAACGCTCTTAACTGCTTGGTTTCATAGATTAAAATTTTAATTTTTAATATCGCATAGAACTAACGTGCAGCCCCTATACGTTATGTTTAAAAAAAATATATAAAATTTTTTTTCAAAATGGCGGCTATCGTAAAAATTCAAAGTGTCATAACTTTGCTAAATCAAATCCTACTGAAAAATGTCGTATGCAAAAAGTGTTTGGAATTTTATTTTGCATATAAAAGCAATTTTTAATTATTTTTTTTTTAATAAAAACCGAGTCTTACCATATATTGACCGAGACCTCGAACGAGCTTTTATGCGACTCTGCATACAGTTAACGCTCGTATGAAGCTTCTATTCAAGAAATTGACTTGAATTTTTTATACCAAATAGAGCTTTCAACTATACTTACGATACTATACAAAAAAATTAAAAATTAAAAAATAAAAGTATTTTTTTTTCAAAACACGTTTAGTGTGATGAGTCGATCGACCCACCATACATACGCTCATAAGATTTTCAATATAGTTAAGGTCAGTGTGAGCTTATTTATACATATTTGAATTTCAAAATTTTGTGACAGTATAGAATTCTTAAGCATCCTGTGTATGTTTGTTAGCAAAATCCATTTTGTCAATTTTTTGCAAAATGGCGACAAGTATTAAAATTCAATCACTTATTACTCAGTAGTGTTCAATTTTGTCAAAAAGGTCTCTATACATGAAATGTTGAGAAGCCTAAAGCTCATCTAAGTAAAATATAAAAAATATATATTTTTGCTTGAAAACAAGCGATGTATCAGTTCGATCGTACCCCCATACTAGCCATTTTGAGACTTTCGGAAGAGTTAACGCTCTTAACTGCTTGGTTTCGAAGATTAAAATTTTAATTTTTAATATCGCATAGAACTAACGTGCAGCCCCTATACGTTATGTTTAAAAAAAATATATAAAATTTTTTTTCAAAATGGCGGCTATCGTAAAAATTCAAAGTGTCATAACTTTGCTAAATCGAATCCTACTGAAAAATGTCGTATGCAAAAAGTGTTTGGAATTTTATTTTGCATATAAAAGCAATTTTTAATTATTTTTTTTTTAATAAAAACCGAGTCTTACCATATATTGACCGAGACCTCGAACGAGCTTTTATGCGACTCTGCATACAGTTAACGCTCGTATGAAGCTTCTATTTAAGAAATTGACTTGAATTTTTTATACCAAATAGAGCTTTCAACTATACTTACGATACTATACAAAAAAATTAAAAATTAAAAAATAAAAGTATTTTTTTTTCAAAACACGTTTAGTGTGATGAGTCGATCGACCCACCATACATACGCTCATAAGATTTTCAATATAGTTAAGGTCAGTGTGAGCTTATTTATACATATTTGAATTTCAAAATTTTGTGACAGTATAGAATTCTTAAGCATCCTGTGTATGTTTGTTAGCAAAATCCATTTTGTCAATTTTTTGCAAAATGGCGACAAGTATTAAAATTCAATCACTTATTACTCAGTAGTGTTCAATTTTGTCAAAAAGGTCTCTATACATGAAATGTTGAGAAGCCTAAAGCTCATCTAAGTAAAATATAAAAAATATATATTTTTGCTTGAAAACAAGCGATGTATCAGTTCGATCGTACCCCCATACTAGCCATTTTGAGACTTTCGGAAGAGTTAACGCTCTTAACTGCTTGGTTTCGAAGATTAAAATTTTAATTTTTAATATCGCATAGAACTAACGTGCAGCCCCTATACGTTATGTTTAAAAAAAATATATAAAATTTTTTTTCAAAATGGCGGCTATCGTAAAAATTCAAAGTGTCATAACTTTGCTAAATCAAATCCTACTGAAAAATGTCGTATGCAAAAAGTGTTTGGAATTTTATTTTGCATATAAAAGCAATTTTTAATTATTTTTTTTTTAATAAAAACCGAGTCTTACCATATATTGACCGAGACCTCGAACGAGCTTTTATGCGACTCTGCATACAGTTAACGCTCGTATGAAGCTTCTATTTAAGAAATTGACTTGAATTTTTTATACCAAATAGAGCTTTCAACTATACTTACGATACTATACAAAAAAATTAAAAATTAAAAAATAAAAGTATTTTTTTTTCAAAACACGTTTAGTGTGATGAGTCGATCGACCCACCATACATACGCTCATAAGATTTTCAATATAGTTAAGGTCAGTGTGAGCTTATTTATACATATTTGAATTTCAAAATTTTGTGACAGTATAGAATTCTTAAGCATCCTGTGTATGCTTGTTAGCAAAATCCATTTTGTCAATTTTTTGCAAAATGGCGACAAGTATTAAAATTCAATCACTTATTACTCAGTAGTGTTCAATTTTGTCAAAAAGGTCTATATACATGAAATGTTGAGAAGCCTAAAGCTCATCTAAGTAAAATATAAAAAATATATATTTTTGCTTGAAAACAAGCGATGTATCAGTTCGATCGTACCCCCATACTAGCCATTTTGAGACTTTCGGAAGAGTTAACGCTCTTAACTGCTTGGTTTCATAGATTAAAATTTTAATTTTTAATATCGCATAGAACTAACGTGCAGCCCCTATACGTTATGTTTAAAAAAAATATATAAAATTTTTTTTCAAAATGGCGGCTATCGTAAAAATTCAAAGTGTCATAACTTTGCTAAATCAAATCCTACTGAAAAATGTCGTATGCAAAAAGTGTTTGGAATTTTATTTTGCATATAAAAGCAATTTTTAATTATTTTTTTTTTAATAAAAACCGAGTCTTACCATATATTGACCGAGACCTCGAACGAGCTTTTATGCGACTCTGCATACAGTTAACGCTCGTATGAAGCTTCTATTCAAGAAATTGACTTGAATTTTTTATACCAAATAGAGCTTTCAACTATACTTACGATACTATACAAAAAAATTAAAAATTAAAAAATAAAAGTATTTTTTTTTCAAAACACGTTTAGTGTGATGAGTCGATCGACCCACCATACATACGCTCATAAGATTTTCAATATAGTTAAGGTCAGTGTGAGCTTATTTATACATATTTGAATTTCAAAATTTTGTGACAGTATAGAATTCTTAAGCATCCTGTGTATGTTTGTTAGCAAAATCCATTTTGTCAATTTTTTGCAAAATGGCGACAAGTATTAAAATTCAATCACTTATTACTCAGTAGTGTTCAATTTTGTCAAAAAGGTCTCTATACATGAAATGTTGAGAAGCCTAAAGCTCATCTAAGTAAAATATAAAAAATATATATTTTTGCTTGAAAACAAGCGATGTATCAGTTCGATCGTACCCCCATACTAGCCATTTTGAGACTTTCGGAAGAGTTAACGCTCTTAACTGCTTGGTTTCGAAGATTAAAATTTTAATTTTTAATATCGCATAGAACTAACGTGCAGCCCCTATACGTTATGTTTAAAAAAAATATATAAAATTTTTTTTCAAAATGGCGGCTATCGTAAAAATTCAAAGTGTCATAACTTTGCTAAATCAAATCCTACTGAAAAATGTCGTATGCAAAAAGTGTTTGGAATTTTATTTTGCATATAAAAGCAATTTTTAATTATTTTTTTTTTAATAAAAACCGAGTCTTACCATATATTGACCGAGACCTCGAACGAGCTTTTATGCGACTCTGCATACAGTTAACGCTCGTATGAAGCTTCTATTTAAGAAATTGACTTGAATTTTTTATACCAAATAGAGCTTTCAACTATACTTACGATACTATACAAAAAAATTAAAAATTAAAAAATAAAAGTATTTTTTTTTCAAAACACGTTTAGTGTGATGAGTCGATCGACCCACCATACATACGCTCATAAGATTTTCAATATAGTTAAGGTCAGTGTGAGCTTATTTATACATATTTGAATTTCAAAATTTTGTGACAGTATAGAATTCTTAAGCATCCTGTGTATGTTTGTTAGCAAAATCCATTTTGTCAATTTTTTGCAAAATGGCGACAAGTATTAAAATTCAATCACTTATTACTCAGTAGTGTTCAATTTTGTCAAAAAGGTCTCTATACATGAAATGTTGAGAAGCCTAAAGCTCATCTAAGTAAAATATAAAAAATATATATTTTTGCTTGAAAACAAGCGATGTATCAGTTCGATCGTACCCCCATACTAGCCATTTTGAGACTTTCGGAAGAGTTAACGCTCTTAACTGCTTGGTTTCGAAGATTAAAATTTTAATTTTTAATATCGCATAGAACTAACGTGCAGCCCCTATACGTTATGTTTAAAAAAAATATATAAAATTTTTTTTCAAAATGGCGGCTATCGTAAAAATTCAAAGTGTCATAACTTTGCTAAATCAAATCCTACTGAAAAATGTCGTATGCAAAAAGTGTTTGGAATATAATTTTGCATATAAAAGCAATTTTTAATTATTTTTTTTTTAATAAAAACCGAGTCTTACCATATATTGACCGAGACCTCGAACGAGCTTTTATGCGACTCTGCATACAGTTAACGCTCGTATGAAGCTTCTATTTAAGAAATTGACTTGAATTTTTTATACCAAATAGAGCTTTCAACTATACTTACGATACTATACAAAAAAATTAAAAATTAAAAAATAAAAGTATTTTTTTTTCAAAACACGTTTAGTGTGATGAGTCGATCGACCCACCATACATACGCTCATAAGATTTTCAATATAGTTAAGGTCAGTGTGAGCTTATTTATACATATTTGAATTTCAAAATTTTGTGACAGTATAGAATTCTTAAGCATCCTGTGTATGTTTGTTAGCAAAATCCATTTTGTCAATTTTTTGCAAAATGGCGACAAGTATTAAAATTCAATCACTTATTACTCAGTAGTGTTCAATTTTGTCAAAAAGGTCTCTATACATGAAATGTTGAGAAGCCTAAAGCTCATCTAAGTAAAATATAAAAAATATATATTTTTGCTTGAAAACAAGCGATGTATCAGTTCGATCGTACCCCCATACTAGCCATTTTGAGACTTTCGGAAGAGTTAACGCTCTTAACTGCTTGGTTTCGAAGATTAAAATTTTAATTTTTAATATCGCATAGAACTAACGTGCAGCCCCTATACGTTATGTTTAAAAAAAATATATAAAATTTTTTTTCAAAATGGCGGCTATCGTAAAAATTCAAAGTGTCATAACTTTGCTAAATCAAATCCTACTGAAAAATGTCGTATGCAAAAAGTGTTTGGAATTTTATTTTGCATATAAAAGCAATTTTTAATTATTTTTTTTTTAATAAAAACCGAGTCTTACCATATATTGACCGAGACCTCGAACGAGCTTTTATGCGACTCTGCATACAGTTAACGCTCGTATGAAGCTTCTATTTAAGAAATTGACTTGAATTTTTTATACCAAATAGAGCTTTCAACTATACTTACGATACTATACAAAAAAATTAAAAATTAAAAAATAAAAGTATTTTTTTTTCAAAACACGTTTAGTGTGATGAGTCGATCGACCCACCATACATACGCTCATAAGATTTTCAATATAGTTAAGGTCAGTGTGAGCTTATTTATACATATTTGAATTTCAAAATTTTGTGACAGTATAGAATTCTTAAGCATCCTGTGTATGCTTGTTAGCAAAATCCATTTTGTCAATTTTTTGCAAAATGGCGACAAGTATTAAAATTCAATCACTTATTACTCAGTAGTGTTCAATTTTGTCAAAAAGGTCTATATACATGAAATGTTGAGAAGCCTAAAGCTCATCTAAGTAAAATATAAAAAATATATATTTTTGCTTGAAAACAAGCGATGTATCAGTTCGATCGTACCCCCATACTAGCCATTTTGAGACTTTCGGAAGAGTTAACGCTCTTAACTGCTTGGTTTCGAAGATTAAAATTTTAATTTTTAATATCGCATAGAACTAACGTGCAGCCCCTATACGTTATGTTTAAAAAAAATATATAAAATTTTTTTTCAAAATGGCGGCTATCGTAAAAATTCAAAGTGTCATAACTTTGCTAAATCAAATCCTACTGAAAAATGTCGTATGCAAAAAGTGTTTGGAATTTTATTTTGCATATAAAAGCAATTTTTAATTATTTTTTTTTTAATAAAAACCGAGTCTTACCATATATTGACCGAGACCTCGAACGAGCTTTTATGCGACTCTGCATACAGTTAACGCTCGTATGAAGCTTCTATTTAAGAAATTGACTTGAATTTTTTATACCAAATAGAGCTTTCAACTATACTTACGATACTATACAAAAAAATTAAAAATTAAAAAATAAAAGTATTTTTTTTTCAAAACACGTTTAGTGTGATGAGTCGATCGACCCACCATACATACGCTCATAAGATTTTCAATATAGTTAAGGTCAGTGTGAGCTTATTTATACATATTTGAATTTCAAAATTTTGTGACAGTATAGAATTCTTAAGCATCCTGTGTATGTTTGTTAGCAAAATCCATTTTGTCAATTTTTTGCAAAATGGCGACAAGTATTAAAATTCAATCACTTATTACTCAGTAGTGTTCAATTTTGTCAAAAAGGTCTCTATACATGAAATGTTGAGAAGCCTAAAGCTCATCTAAGTAAAATATAAAAAATATATATTTTTGCTTGAAAACAAGCGATGTATCAGTTCGATCGTACCCCCATACTAGCCATTTTGAGACTTTCGGAAGAGTTAACGCTCTTAACTGCTTGGTTTCGAAGATTAAAATTTTAATTTTTAATATCGCATAGAACTAACGTGCAGCCCCTATACGTTATGTTTAAAAAAAATATATAAAATTTTTTTTCAAAATGGCGGCTATCGTAAAAATTCAAAGTGTCATAACTTTGCTAAATAAAATCCTACTAAAAAATGTCGTATGCAAAAAGTGTTTGGAATTTTAATTTGCATATGAAAGCAATTTTTAATTATTTTTTTTTAATAAAAACCGAGTCTTACCATATATTGACCGAGACCTCGAACGAGCTTTTATGCGACTCTGCATACAGTTAACGCTCGTATGAAGCTTCTATTTAAGAAATTGACTTGAATTTTTTATACCAAATAGAGCTTTCAACTATACTTACGATACTATACAAAAAAATTAAAAATTAAAAAATAAAAGTATTTTTTTTTCAAAACACGTTTAGTGTGATGAGTCGATCGACCCACCATACATACGCTCATAAGATTTTCAATATAGTTAAGGTCAGTGTGAGCTTATTTATACATATTTGAATTTCAAAATTTTGTGACAGTATAGAATTCTTAAGCATCCTGTGTATGTTTGTTAGCAAAATCCATTTTGTCAATTTTTTGCAAAATGGCGACAAGTATTAAAATTCAATCACTTATTACTCAGTAGTGTTCAATTTTGTCAAAAAGGTCTCTATACATGAAATGTTGAGAAGCCTAAAGCTCATCTAAGTAAAATATAAAAAATATATATTTTTGCTTGAAAACAAGCGATGTATCAGTTCGATCGTACCCCCATACTAGCCATTTTGAGACTTTCGGAAGAGTTAACGCTCTTAACTGCTTGGTTTCGAAGATTAAAATTTTAATTTTTAATATCGCATAGAACTAACGTGCAGCCCCTATACGTTATGTTTAAAAAAAATATATAAAATTTTTTTTCAAAATGGCGGCTATCGTAAAAATTCAAAGTGTCATAACTTTGCTAAATCAAATCCTACTGAAAAATGTCGTATGCAAAAAGTGTTTGGAATTTTATTTTGCATATATAAGCAATTTTCAATTATTTTTTTTTTAATAAAAACCGAGTCTTACCATATATTGACCGAGACCTCGAACGAGCTTTTATGCGACTCTGCATACAGTTAACGCTCGTATGAAGCTTCTATTTAAGAAATTGACTTGAATTTTTTATACCAAATAGAGCTTTCAACTATACTTACGATACTATACAAAAAAATTAAAAATTAAAAAATAAAAGTATTTTTTTTTCAAAACACGTTTAGTGTGATGAGTCGATCGACCCACCATACATACGCTCATAAGATTTTCAATATAGTTAAGGTCAGTGTGAGCTTATTTATACATATTTGAATTTCAAAATTTTGTGACAGTATAGAATTCTTAAGCATCCTGTGTATGTTTGTTAGCAAAATCCATTTTGTCAATTTTTTGCAAAATGGCGACAAGTATTAAAATTCAATCACTTATTACTCAGTAGTGTTCAATTTTGTCAAAAAGGTCTCTATACATGAAATGTTGAGAAGCCTAAAGCTCATCTAAGTAAAATATAAAAAATATATATTTTTGCTTGAAAACAAGCGATGTATCAGTTCGATCGTACCCCCATACTAGCCATTTTGAGACTTTCGGAAGAGTTAACGCTCTTAACTGCTTGGTTTCGAAGATTAAAATTTTAATTTTTAATATCGCATAGAACTAACGTGCAGCCCCTATACGTTATGTTTAAAAAAAATATATAAAATTTTTTTTCAAAATGGCGGCTATCGTAAAAATTCAAAGTGTCATAACTTTGCTAAATAAAATCCTACTAAAAAATGTCGTATGCAAAAAGTGTTTGGAATTTTAATTTGCATATGAAAGCAATTTTTAATTATTTTTTTTTAATAAAAACCGAGTCTTACCATATATTGACCGAGACCTCGAACGAGCTTTTATGCGACTCTGCATACAGTTAACGCTCGTATGAAGCTTCTATTTAAGAAATTGACTTGAATTTTTTATACCAAATAGAGCTTTCAACTATACTTACGATACTATACAAAAAAATTAAAAATTAAAAAATAAAAGTATTTTTTTTTCAAAACACGTTTAGTGTGATGAGTCGATCGACCCACCATACATACGCTCATAAGATTTTCAATATAGTTAAGGTCAGTGTGAGCTTATTTATACATATTTGAATTTCAAAATTTTGTGACAGTATAGAATTCTTAAGCATCCTGTGTATGTTTGTTAGCAAAATCCATTTTGTCAATTTTTTGCAAAATGGCGACAAGTATTAAAATTCAATCACTTATTACTCAGTAGTGTTCAATTTTGTCAAAAAGGTCTCTATACATGAAATGTTAAGAAGCCTAAAGCTCATCTAAGTAAAATATAAAAAATATATATTTTTGCTTGAAAACAAGCGATGTATCAGTTCGATCGTACCCCCATACTAGCCATTTTGAGACTTTCGGAAGAGTTAACGCTCTTAACTGCTTGGTTTCGAAGATTAAAATTTTAATTTTTAATATCGCATAGAACTAACGTGCAGCCCCTATACGTTATGTTTAAAAAAAATATATAAAATTTTTTTTCAAAATGGCGGCTATCGTAAAAATTCAAAGTGTCATAACTTTGCTAAATCAAATCCTACTGAAAAATGTCGTATGCAAAAAGTGTTTGGAATTTTATTTTGCATATAAAAGCAATTTTTAATTATTTTTTTTTTAATAAAAACCGAGTCTTACCATATATTGACCGAGACCTCGAACGAGCTTTTATGCGACTCTGCATACAGTTAACGCTCGTATGAAGCTTCTATTTAAGAAATTGACTTAAATTTTTTATACCAAATAGAGCTTTCAACTATACTTACGATACTATACAAAAAAATTAAAAATTAAAAAATAAAAGTATTTTTTTTTCAAAACACGTTTAGTGTGATGAGTCGATCGACCCACCATACATACGCTCATAAGATTTTCAATATAGTTAAGGTCAGTGTGAGCTTATTTATACATATTTGAATTTCAAAATTTTGTGACAGTATAGAATTCTTAAGCATCCTGTGTATGTTTGTTAGCAAAATCCATTTTGTCAATTTTTTGCAAAATGGCGACAAGTATTAAAATTCAATCACTTATTACTCAGTAGTGTTCAATTTTGTCAAAAAGGTCTATATACATGAAATGTTGAGAAGCCTAAAGCTCATCTAAGTAAAATATAAAAAATATATATTTTTGCTTGAAAACAAGCGATGTATCAGTTCGATCGTACCCCCATACTAGCCATTTTGAGACTTTCGGAAGAGTTAACGCTCTTAACTGCTTGGTTTCGAAGATTAAAATTTTAATTTTTAATATCGCATAGAACTAACGTGCAGCCCCTATACGTTATGTTTAAAAAAAATATATAAAATTTTTTTTCAAAATGGCGGCTATCGTAAAAATTCAAAGTGTCATAACTTTGCTAAATCAAATCCTACTGAAAAATGTCGTATGCAAAAAGTGTTTGGAATTTTATTTTGCATATAAAAGCAGTTTTTAATTATTTTTTTTTTAATAAAAACCGAGTCTTACCATATATTGACCGAGACCTCGAACGAGCATTTATGCGACTCTGCATACAGTTAACGCTCGTATGAAGCTTCTATTTAAGAAATTGACTTGAATTTTTTATACCAAATAGAGCTTTCAACTATACTTACGATACTATACAAAAAAATTAAAAATTAAAAAATAAAAGTATTTTTTTTTCAAAACACGTTTAGTGTGATGAGTCGATCGACCCACCATACATACGCTCATAAGATTTTCAATATAGTTAAGGTCAGTGTAAGCTTATTTATACATATTTGAATTTCAAAATTTTGTGACAGTATAGAATTCTTAAGCTTCCTGTGTATGTTTGTTAGCAAAATCCATTTTGTCAATTTTTTGCAAAATGGCGACAAGTATTAAAATTCAATCACTTATTACTCAGTAGTGTTCAATTTTGTCAAAAAGGTCTCTATACATGAAATGTTGAGAAGCCTAAAGCTCATCTAAGTAAAATATAAAAAATATATATTTTTGCTTGAAAACAAGCGATGTATCAGTTCGATCGTACCCCCATACTAGCCATTTTGAGACTTTCGGAAGAGTTAACGCTCTTAACTGCTTGGTTTCGAAGATTAAAATTTTAATTTTTAATATCGCATAGAACTAACGTGCAGCCCCTATACGTTATGTTTAAAAAAAATATATAAAATTTTTTTTCAAAATGGCGGCTATCGTAAAAATTCAAAGTGTCATAACTTTGCTAAATAAAATCCTACTAAAAAATGTCGTATGCAAAAAGTGTTTGGAATTTTAATTTGCATATGAAAGCAATTTTTAATTATTTTTTTTTAATAAAAACCGAGTCTTACCATATATTGACCGAGACCTCGAACGAGCTTTTATGCGACTCTGCATACAGTTAACGCTCGTATGAAGCTTCTATTTAAGAAATTGACTTGAATTTTTTATACCAAATAGAGCTTTCAACTATACTTACGATACTATACAAAAAAATTAAAAATTAAAAAATAAAAGTATTTTTTTTTCAAAACACGTTTAGTGTGATGAGTCGATCGACCCACCATACATACGCTCATAAGATTTTCAATATAGTTAAGGTCAGTGTGAGCTTATTTATACATATTTGAATTTCAAAATTTTGTGACAGTATAGAATTCTTAAGCATCCTGTGTATGTTTGTTAGCAAAATCCATTTTGTCAATTTTTTGCAAAATGGCGACAAGTATTAAAATTCAATCACTTATTACTCAGTAGTGTTCAATTTTGTCAAAAAGGTCTCTATACATGAAATGTTGAGAAGCCTAAAGCTCATCTAAGTAAAATATAAAAAATATATATTTTTGCTTGAAAACAAGCGATGTATCAGTTCGATCGTACCCCCATACTAGCCATTTTGAGACTTTCGGAAGAGTTAACGCTCTTAACTGCTTGGTTTCGAAGATTAAAATTTTAATTTTTAATATCGCATAGAACTAACGTGCAGCCCCTATACGTTATGTTTAAAAAAAATATATAAAATTTTTTTTCAAAATGGCGGCTATCGTAAAAATTCAAAGTGTCATAACTTTGCTAAATCAAATCCTACTGAAAAATGTCGTATGCAAAAAGTGTTTGGAATTTTATTTTGCATATAAAAGCAATTTTCAATTATTTTTTTTTTAATAAAAACCGAGTCTTACCATATATTGACCGAGACCTCGAACGAGCTTTTATGCGACTCTGCATACAGTTAACGCTCGTATGAAGCTTCTATTTAAGAAATTGACTTGAATTTTTTATACCAAATAGAGCTTTCAACTATACTTACGATACTATACAAAAAAATTAAAAATTAAAAAATAAAAGTATTTTTTTTTCAAAACACGTTTAGTGTGATGAGTCGATCGACCCACCATACATACGCTCATAAGATTTTCAATATAGTTAAGGTCAGTGTGAGCTTATTTATACATATTTGAATTTCAAAATTTTGTGACAGTATAGAATTCTTAAGCATCCTGTGTATGTTTGTTAGCAAAATCCATTTTGTCAATTTTTTGCAAAATGGCGACAAGTATTAAAATTCAATCACTTATTACTCAGTAGTGTTCAATTTTGTCAAAAAGGTCTCTATACATGAAATGTTGAGAAGCCTAAAGCTCATCTAAGTAAAATATAAAAAATATATATTTTTGCTTGAAAACAAGCGATGTATCAGTTCGATCGTACCCCCATACTAGCCATTTTGAGACTTTCGGAAGAGTTAACGCTCTTAACTGCTTGGTTTCGAAGATTAAAATTTTAATTTTTAATATCGCATAGAACTAACGTGCAGCCCCTATACGTTATGTTTAAAAAAAATATATAAAATTTTTTTTCAAAATGGCGGCTATCGTAAAAATTCAAAGTGTCATAACTTTGCTAAATCAAATCCTACTGAAAAATGTCGTATGCAAAAAGTGTTTGGAATTTTATTTTGCATATAAAAGCAATTTTTAATTATTTTTTTTTTAATAAAAACCGAGTCTTACCATATATTGACCGAGACCTCGAACGAGCTTTTATGCGACTCTGCATACAGTTAACGCTCGTATGAAGCTTCTATTTAAGAAATTGACTTGAATTTTTTATACCAAATAGAGCTTTCAACTATACTTACGATACTATACAAAAAAATTAAAAATTAAAAAATAAAAGTATTTTTTTTTCAAAACACGTTTAGTGTGATGAGTCGATCGACCCACCATACATACGCTCATAAGATTTTCAATATAGTTAAGGTCAGTGTGAGCTTATTTATACATATTTGAATTTCAAAATTTTGTGACAGTATAGAATTCTTAAGCATCCTGTGTATGTTTGTTAGCAAAATCCATTTTGTCAATTTTTTGCAAAATGGCGACAAGTATTAAAATTCAATCACTTATTACTCAGTAGTGTTCAATTTTGTCAAAAAGGTCTCTATACATGAAATGTTAAGAAGCCTAAAGCTCATCTAAGTAAAATATAAAAAATATATATTTTTGCTTGAAAACAAGCGATGTATCAGTTCGATCGTACCCCCATACTAGCCATTTTGAGACTTTCGGAAGAGTTAACGCTCTTAACTGCTTGGTTTCGAAGATTAAAATTTTAATTTTTAATATCGCATAGAACTAACGTGCAGCCCCTATACGTTATGTTTAAAAAAAATATATAAAATTTTTTTTCAAAATGGCGGCTATCGTAAAAATTCAAAGTGTCATAACTTTGCTAAATCAAATCCTACTGAAAAATGTCGTATGCAAAAAGTGTTTGGAATTTTATTTTGCATATAAAAGCAATTTTTAATTATTTTTTTTTTAATAAAAACCGAGTCTTACCATATATTGACCGAGACCTCGAACGAGCTTTTATGCGACTCTGCATACAGTTAACGCTCGTATGAAGCTTCTATTTAAGAAATTGACTTGAATTTTTTATACCAAATAGAGCTTTCAACTATACTTACGATACTATACAAAAAAATTAAAAATTAAAAAATAAAAGTATTTTTTTTTCAAAACACGTTTAGTGTGATGAGTCGATCGACCCACCATACATACGCTCATAAGATTTTCAATATAGTTAAGGTCAGTGTGAGCTTATTTATACATATTTGAATTTCAAAATTTTGTGACAGTATAGAATTCTTAAGCATCCTGTGTATGTTTGTTAGCAAAATCCATTTTGTCAATTTTTTGCAAAATGGCGACAAGTATTAAAATTCAATCACTTATTACTCAGTAGTGTTCAATTTTGTCAAAAAGGTCTCTATACATGAAATGTTGAGAAGCCTAAAGCTCATCTAAGTAAAATATAAAAAATATATATTTTTGCTTGAAAACAAGCGATGTATCAGTTCGATCGTACCCCCATACTAGCCATTTTGAGACTTTCGGAAGAGTTAACGCTCTTAACTGCTTGGTTTCGAAGATTAAAATTTTAATTTTTAATATCGCATAGAACTAACGTGCAGCCCCTATACGTTATGTTTAAAAAAAATATATAAAATTTTTTTTCAAAATGGCGGCTATCGTAAAAATTCAAAGTGTCATAACTTTGCTAAATAAAATCCTACTAAAAAATGTCGTATGCAAAAAGTGTTTGGAATTTTAATTTGCATATGAAAGCAATTTTTAATTATTTTTTTTTAATAAAAACCGAGTCTTACCATATATTGACCGAGACCTCGAACGAGCTTTTATGCGACTCTGCATACAGTTAACGCTCGTATGAAGCTTCTATTTAAGAAATTGACTTGAATTTTTTATACCAAATAGAGCTTTCAACTATACTTACGATACTATACAAAAAAATTAAAAATTAAAAAATAAAAGTATTTTTTTTTCAAAACACGTTTAGTGTGATGAGTCGATCGACCCACCATACATACGCTCATAAGATTTTCAATATAGTTAAGGTCAGTGTGAGCTTATTTATACATATTTGAATTTCAAAATTTTGTGACAGTATAGAATTCTTAAGCATCCTGTGTATGTTTGTTAGCAAAATCCATTTTGTCAATTTTTTGCAAAATGGCGACAAGTATTAAAATTCAATCACTTATTACTCAGTAGTGTTCAATTTTGTCAAAAAGGTCTCTATACATGAAATGTTGAGAAGCCTAAAGCTCATCTAAGTAAAATATAAAAAATATATATTTTTGCTTGAAAACAAGCGATGTATCAGTTCGATCGTACCCCCATACTAGCCATTTTGAGACTTTCGGAAGAGTTAACGCTCTTAACTGCTTGGTTTCGAAGATTAAAATTTTAATTTTTAATATCGCATAGAACTAACGTGCAGCCCCTATACGTTATGTTTAAAAAAAATATATAAAATTTTTTTTCAAAATGGCGGCTATCGTAAAAATTCAAAGTGTCATAACTTTGCTAAATCAAATCCTACTGAAAAATGTCGTATGCAAAAAGTGTTTGGAATTTTATTTTGCATATAAAAGCAATTTTTAATTATTTTTTTTTTAATAAAAACCGAGTCTTACCATATATTGACCGAGACCTCGAACGAGCTTTTATGCGACTCTGCATACAGTTAACGCTCGTATGAAGCTTCTATTTAAGAAATTGACTTGAATTTTTTATACCAAATAGAGCTTTCAACTATACTTACGATACTATACAAAAAAATTAAAAATTAAAAAATAAAAGTATTTTTTTTTCAAAACACGTTTAGTGTGATGAGTCGATCGACCCACCATACATACGCTCATAAGATTTTCAATATAGTTAAGGTCAGTGTGAGCTTATTTATACATATTTGAATTTCAAAATTTTGTGACAGTATAGAATTCTTAAGCATCCTGTGTATGCTTGTTAGCAAAATCCATTTTGTCAATTTTTTGCAAAATGGCGACAAGTATTAAAATTCAATCACTTATTACTCAGTAGTGTTCAATTTTGTCAAAAAGGTCTATATACATGAAATGTTGAGAAGCCTAAAGCTCATCTAAGTAAAATATAAAAAATATATATTTTTGCTTGAAAACAAGCGATGTATCAGTTCGATCGTACCCCCATACTAGCCATTTTGAGACTTTCGGAAGAGTTAACGCTCTTAACTGCTTGGTTTCATAGATTAAAATTTTAATTTTTAATATCGCATAGAACTAACGTGCAGCCCCTATACGTTATGTTTAAAAAAAATATATAAAATTTTTTTTCAAAATGGCGGCTATCGTAAAAATTCAAAGTGTCATAACTTTGCTAAATCAAATCCTACTGAAAAATGTCGTATGCAAAAAGTGTTTGGAATTTTATTTTGCATATAAAAGCAATTTTTAATTATTTTTTTTTTAATAAAAACCGAGTCTTACCATATATTGACCGAGACCTCGAACGAGCTTTTATGCGACTCTGCATACAGTTAACGCTCGTATGAAGCTTCTATTCAAGAAATTGACTTGAATTTTTTATACCAAATAGAGCTTTCAACTATACTTACGATACTATACAAAAAAATTAAAAATTAAAAAATAAAAGTATTTTTTTTTCAAAACACGTTTAGTGTGATGAGTCGATCGACCCACCATACATACGCTCATAAGATTTTCAATATAGTTAAGGTCAGTGTGAGCTTATTTATACATATTTGAATTTCAAAATTTTGTGACAGTATAGAATTCTTAAGCATCCTGTGTATGTTTGTTAGCAAAATCCATTTTGTCAATTTTTTGCAAAATGGCGACAAGTATTAAAATTCAATCACTTATTACTCAGTAGTGTTCAATTTTGTCAAAAAGGTCTCTATACATGAAATGTTGAGAAGCCTAAAGCTCATCTAAGTAAAATATAAAAAATATATATTTTTGCTTGAAAACAAGCGATGTATCAGTTCGATCGTACCCCCATACTAGCCATTTTGAGACTTTCGGAAGAGTTAACGCTCTTAACTGCTTGGTTTCGAAGATTAAAATTTTAATTTTTAATATCGCATAGAACTAACGTGCAGCCCCTATACGTTATGTTTAAAAAAAATATATAAAATTTTTTTTCAAAATGGCGGCTATCGTAAAAATTCAAAGTGTCATAACTTTGCTAAATCAAATCCTACTGAAAAATGTCGTATGCAAAAAGTGTTTGGAATTTTATTTTGCATATAAAAGCAATTTTTAATTATTTTTTTTTTAATAAAAACCGAGTCTTACCATATATTGACCGAGACCTCGAACGAGCTTTTATGCGACTCTGCATACAGTTAACGCTCGTATGAAGCTTCTATTTAAGAAATTGACTTGAATTTTTTATACCAAATAGAGCTTTCAACTATACTTACGATACTATACAAAAAAATTAAAAATTAAAAAATAAAAGTATTTTTTTTTCAAAACACGTTTAGTGTGATGAGTCGATCGACCCACCATACATACGCTCATAAGATTTTCAATATAGTTAAGGTCAGTGTGAGCTTATTTATACATATTTGAATTTCAAAATTTTGTGACAGTATAGAATTCTTAAGCATCCTGTGTATGTTTGTTAGCAAAATCCATTTTGTCAATTTTTTGCAAAATGGCGACAAGTATTAAAATTCAATCACTTATTACTCAGTAGTGTTCAATTTTGTCAAAAAGGTCTCTATACATGAAATGTTGAGAAGCCTAAAGCTCATCTAAGTAAAATATAAAAAATATATATTTTTGCTTGAAAACAAGCGATGTATCAGTTCGATCGTACCCCCATACTAGCCATTTTGAGACTTTCGGAAGAGTTAACGCTCTTAACTGCTTGGTTTCGAAGATTAAAATTTTAATTTTTAATATCGCATAGAACTAACGTGCAGCCCCTATACGTTATGTTTAAAAAAAATATATAAAATTTTTTTTCAAAATGGCGGCTATCGTAAAAATTCAAAGTGTCATAACTTTGCTAAATCAAATCCTACTGAAAAATGTCGTATGCAAAAAGTGTTTGGAATTTTATTTTGCATATAAAAGCAATTTTTAATTATTTTTTTTTTAATAAAAACCGAGTCTTACCATATATTGACCGAGACCTCGAACGAGCTTTTATGCGACTCTGCATACAGTTAACGCTCGTATGAAGCTTCTATTTAAGAAATTGACTTGAATTTTTTATACCAAATAGAGCTTTCAACTATACTTACGATACTATACAAAAAAATTAAAAATTAAAAAATAAAAGTATTTTTTTTTCAAAACACGTTTAGTGTGATGAGTCGATCGACCCACCATACATACGCTCATAAGATTTTCAATATAGTTAAGGTCAGTGTGAGCTTATTTATACATATTTGAATTTCAAAATTTTGTGACAGTATAGAATTCTTAAGCATCCTGTGTATGTTTGTTAGCAAAATCCATTTTGTCAATTTTTTGCAAAATGGCGACAAGTATTAAAATTCAATCACTTATTACTCAGTGTTGTTCAATTTTGTCAAAAAGGTCTCTATACATGAAATGTTGAGAAGCCTAAAGCTCATCTAAGTAAAATATAAAAAATATATATTTTTGCTTGAAAACAAGCGATGTATCAGTTCGATCGTACCCCCATACTAGCCATTTTGAGACTTTCGGAAGAGTTAACGCTCTTAACTGCTTGGTTTCGAAGATTAAAATTTTAATTTTTAATATCGCATAGAACTAACGTGCAGCCCCTATACGTTATGTTTAAAAAAAATATATAAAATTTTTTTTCAAAATGGCGGCTATCGTAAAAATTCAAAGTGTCATAACTTTGCTAAATCAAATCCTACTGAAAAATGTCGTATGCAAAAAGTGTTTGGAATTTTATTTTGCATATAAAAGCAATTTTTAATTATTTTTTTTTTAATAAAAACCGAGTCTTACCATATATTGACCGAGACCTCGAACGAGCTTTTATGCGACTCTGCATACAGTTAACGCTCGTATGAAGCTTCTATTTAAGAAATTGACTTGAATTTTTTATACCAAATAGAGCTTTCAACTATACTTACGATACTATACAAAAAAATTAAAAATTAAAAAATAAAAGTATTTTTTTTTCAAAACACGTTTAGTGTGATGAGTCGATCGACCCACCATACATACGCTCATAAGATTTTCAATATAGTTAAGGTCAGTGTGAGCTTATTTATACATATTTGAATTTCAAAATTTTGTGACAGTATAGAATTCTTAAGCATCCTGTGTATGTTTGTTAGCAAAATCCATTTTGTCAATTTTTTGCAAAATGGCGACAAGTATTAAAATTCAATCACTTATTACTCAGTAGTGTTCAATTTTGTCAAAAAGGTCTCTATACATGAAATGTTGAGAAGCCTAAAGCTCATCTAAGTAAAATATAAAAAATATATATTTTTGCTTGAAAACAAGCGATGTATCAGTTCGATCGTACCCCCATACTAGCCATTTTGAGACTTTCGGAAGAGTTAACGCTCTTAACTGCTTGGTTTCGAAGATTAAAATTTTAATTTTTAATATCGCATAGAACTAACGTGCAGCCCCTATACGTTATGTTTAAAAAAAATATATAAAATTTTTTTTCAAAATGGCGGCTATCGTAAAAATTCAAAGTGTCATAACTTTGCTAAATCAAATCCTACTGAAAAATGTCGTATGCAAAAAGTGTTTGGAATTTTATTTTGCATATAAAAGCAATTTTTAATTATTTTTTTTTTAATAAAAACCGAGTCTTACCATATATTGACCGAGACCTCGAACGAGCTTTTATGCGACTCTGCATACAGTTAACGCTCGTATGAAGCTTCTATTTAAGAAATTGACTTGAATTTTTTATACCAAATAGAGCTTTCAACTATACTTACGATACTATACAAAAAAATTAAAAATTAAAAAATAAAAGTATTTTTTTTTCAAAACACGTTTAGTGTGATGAGTCGATCGACCCACCATACATACGCTCATAAGATTTTCAATATAGTTAAGGTCAGTGTGAGCTTATTTATACATATTTGAATTTCAAAATTTTGTGACAGTATAGAATTCTTGAACATCCTGTGTATGCTTGTTAGCAAAATCCATTTTGTCAATTTTTTGCAAAATGGCGACAAGTATTAAAATTCAATCACTTATTACTCAGTAGTGTTCAATTTTGTCAAAAAGGTCTATATACATGAAATGTTGAGAAGCCTAAAGCTCATCTAAGTAAAATATAAAAAATATATATTTTTGCTTGAAAACAAGCGATGTATCAGTTCGATCGTACCCCCATACTAGCCATTTTGAGACTTTCGGAAGAGTTAACGCTCTTAACTGCTTGGTTTCATAGATTAAAATTTTAATTTTTAATATCGCATAGAACTAACGTGCAGCCCCTATACGTTATGTTTAAAAAAAATATATAAAATTTTTTTTCAAAATGGCGGCTATCGTAAAAATTCAAAGTGTCATAACTTTGCTAAATCAAATCCTACTGAAAAATGTCGTATGCAAAAAGTGTTTGGAATTTTATTTTGCATATAAAAGCAATTTTTAATTATTTTTTTTTTAATAAAAACCGAGTCTTACCATATATTGACCGAGACCTCGAACGAGCTTTTATGCGACTCTGCATACAGTTAACGCTCGTATGAAGCTTCTATTTAAGAAATTGACTTGAATTTTTTATACCAAATAGAGCTTTCAACTATACTTACGATACTATACAAAAAAATTAAAAATTAAAAAATAAAAGTATTTTTTTTTCAAAACACGTTTAGTGTGATGAGTCGATCGACCCACCATACATACGCTCATAAGATTTTCAATATAGTTAAGGTCAGTGTGAGCTTATTTATACATATTTGAATTTCAAAATTTTGTGACAGTATAGAATTCTTAAGCATCCTGTGTATGTTTGTTAGCAAAATCCATTTTGTCAATTTTTTGCAAAATGGCGACAAGTATTAAAATTCAATCACTTATTACTCAGTAGTGTTCAATTTTGTCAAAAAGGTCTCTATACATGAAATGTTGAGAAGCCTAAAGCTCATCTAAGTAAAATATAAAAAATATATATTTTTGCTTGAAAACAAGCGATGTATCAGTTCGATCGTACCCCCATACTAGCCATTTTGAGACTTTCGGAAGAGTTAACGCTCTTAACTGCTTGGTTTCGAAGATTAAAATTTTAATTTTTAATATCGCATAGAACTAACGTGCAGCCCCTATACGTTATGTTTAAAAAAAATATATAAAATTTTTTTTCAAAATGGCGGCTATCGTAAAAATTCAAAGTGTCATAACTTTGCTAAATCAAATCCTACTGAAAAATGTCGTATGCAAAAAGTGTTTGGAATTTTATTTTGCATATAAAAGCAATTTTTAATTATTTTTTTTTTAATAAAAACCGAGTCTTACCATATATTGACCGAGACCTCGAACGAGCTTTTATGCGACTCTGCATACAGTTAACGCTCGTATGAAGCTTCTATTTAAGAAATTGACTTGAATTTTTTATACCAAATAGAGCTTTCAACTATACTTACGATACTATACAAAAAAATTAAAAATTAAAAAATAAAAGTATTTTTTTTTCAAAACACGTTTAGTGTGATGAGTCGATCGACCCACCATACATACGCTCATAAGATTTTCAATATAGTTAAGGTCAGTGTGAGCTTATTTATACATATTTGAATTTCAAAATTTTGTGACAGTATAGAATTCTTAAGCATCCTGTGTATGTTTGTTAGCAAAATCCATTTTGTCAATTTTTTGCAAAATGGCGACAAGTATTAAAATTCAATCACTTATTACTCAGTAGTGTTCAATTTTGTCAAAAAGGTCTCTATACATGAAATGTTGAGAAGCCTAAAGCTCATCTAAGTAAAATATAAAAAATATATATTTTTGCTTGAAAACAAGCGATGTATCAGTTCGATCGTACCCCCATACTAGCCATTTTGAGACTTTCGGAAGAGTTAACGCTCTTAACTGCTTGGTTTCGAAGATTAAAATTTTAATTTTTAATATCGCATAGAACTAACGTGCAGCCCCTATACGTTATGTTTAAAAAAAATATATAAAATTTTTTTTCAAAATGGCGGCTATCGTAAAAATTCAAAGTGTCATAACTTTGCTAAATCAAATCCTACTGAAAAATGTCGTATGCAAAAAGTGTTTGGAATTTTATTTTGCATATAAAAGCAATTTTTAATTATTTTTTTTTTAATAAAAACCGAGTCTTACCATATATTGACCGAGACCTCGAACGAGCTTTTATGCGACTCTGCATACAGTTAACGCTCGTATGAAGCTTCTATTTAAGAAATTGACTTGAATTTTTTATACCAAATAGAGCTTTCAACTATACTTACGATACTATACAAAAAAATTAAAAATTAAAAAATAAAAGTATTTTTTTTTCAAAACACGTTTAGTGTGATGAGTCGATCGACCCACCATACATACGCTCATAAGATTTTCAATATAGTTAAGGTCAGTGTGAGCTTATTTATACATATTTGAATTTCAAAATTTTGTGACAGTATAGAATTCTTAAGCATCCTGTGTATGTTTGTTAGCAAAATCCATTTTGTCAATTTTTTGCAAAATGGCGACAAGTATTAAAATTCAATCACTTATTACTCAGTGTTGTTCAATTTTGTCAAAAAGGTCTCTATACATGAAATGTTGAGAAGCCTAAAGCTCATCTAAGTAAAATATAAAAAATATATATTTTTGCTTGAAAACAAGCGATGTATCAGTTCGATCGTACCCCCATACTAGCCATTTTGAGACTTTCGGAAGAGTTAACGCTCTTAACTGCTTGGTTTCGAAGATTAAAATTTTAATTTTTAATATCGCATAGAACTAACGTGCAGCCCCTATACGTTATGTTTAAAAAAAATATATAAAATTTTTTTTCAAAATGGCGGCTATCGTAAAAATTCAAAGTGTCATAACTTTGCTAAATCAAATCCTACTGAAAAATGTCGTATGCAAAAAGTGTTTGGAATTTTATTTTGCATATAAAAGCAATTTTTAATTATTTTTTTTTTAATAAAAACCGAGTCTTACCATATATTGACCGAGACCTCGAACGAGCTTTTATGCGACTCTGCATACAGTTAACGCTCGTATGAAGCTTCTATTTAAGAAATTGACTTGAATTTTTTATACCAAATAGAGCTTTCAACTATACTTACGATACTATACAAAAAAATTAAAAATTAAAAAATAAAAGTATTTTTTTTTCAAAACACGTTTAGTGTGATGAGTCGATCGACCCACCATACATACGCTCATAAGATTTTCAATATAGTTAAGGTCAGTGTGAGCTTATTTATACATATTTGAATTTCAAAATTTTGTGACAGTATAGAATTCTTAAGCATCCTGTGTATGTTTGTTAGCAAAATCCATTTTGTCAATTTTTTGCAAAATGGCGACAAGTATTAAAATTCAATCACTTATTACTCAGTAGTGTTCAATTTTGTCAAAAAGGTCTCTATACATGAAATGTTGAGAAGCCTAAAGCTCATCTAAGTAAAATATAAAAAATATATATTTTTGCTTGAAAACAAGCGATGTATCAGTTCGATCGTACCCCCATACTAGCCATTTTGAGACTTTCGGAAGAGTTAACGCTCTTAACTGCTTGGTTTCGAAGATTAAAATTTTAATTTTTAATATCGCATAGAACTAACGTGCAGCCCCTATACGTTATGTTTAAAAAAAATATATAAAATTTTTTTTCAAAATAGCGGCTATCGTAAAAATTCAAAGTGTCATAACTTTGCTAAATCAAATCCTACTGAAAAATGTCGTATGCAAAAAGTGTTTGGAATTTTATTTTGCATATAAAAGCAATTTTTAATTATTTTTTTTTTAATAAAAACCGAGTCTTACCATATATTGACCGAGACCTCGAACGAGCTTTTATGCGACTCTGCATACAGTTAACGCTCGTATGAAGCTTCTATTTAAGAAATTGACTTGAATTTTTTATACCAAATAGAGCTTTCAACTATACTTACGATACTATACAAAAAAATTAAAAATTAAAAAATAAAAGTATTTTTTTTTCAAAACACGTTTAGTGTGATGAGTCGATCGACCCACCATACATACGCTCATAAGATTTTCAATATAGTTAAGGTCAGTGTGAGCTTATTTATACATATTTGAATTTCAAAATTTTGTGACAGTATAGAATTCTTAAGCATCCTGTGTATGTTTGTTAGCAAAATCCATTTTGTCAATTTTTTGCAAAATGGCGACAAGTATTAAAATTCAATCACTTATTACTCAGTAGTGTTCAATTTTGTCAAAAAGGTCTCTATACATGAAATGTTGAAAAGCCTAAAGCTCATCTAAGTAAAATATAAAAAATATATATTTTTGCTTGAAAACAAGCGATGTATCAGTTCGATCGTACCCCCATACTAGCCATTTTGAGACTTTCGGAAGAGTTAATGCTCTTAACTGCTTGGTTTCGAAGATTAAAATTTTAATTTTTAATATCGCATAGAACTAACGTGCAGCCCCTATACGTTATGTTTAAAAAAAATATATAAAATTTTTTTTGAAAATGGCGGCTATCGTAAAAATTCAAAGTGTCATAACTTTGCTAAATCAAATCCTACTGAAAAATGTCGTATGCAAAAAGTGTTTGGAATTTTATTTTGCATATAAAAGCAATTTTTAATTATTTTTTTTTTAATAAAAACCGAGTCTTACCATATATTGACCGAGACCTCGAACGAGCTTTTATGCGACTCTGCATACAGTTAACGCTCGTATGAAGCTTCTATTTAAGAAATTGACTTGAATTTTTTATACCAAATAGAGCTTTCAACTATACTTACGATACTATACAAAAAAATTAAAAATTAAAAAATAAAAGTATTTTTTTTTCAAAACACGTTTAGTGTGATGAGTCGATCGACCCACCATACATACGCTCATAAGATTTTCAATATAGTTAAGGTCAGTGTGAGCTTATTTATACATATTTGAATTTCAAAATTTTGTGACAGTATAGAATTCTTAAGCATCCTGTGTATGTTTGTTAGCAAAATCCATTTTGTCAATTTTTTGCAAAATGGCGACAAGTATTAAAATTCAATCACTTATTACTCAGTAGTGTTCAATTTTGTCAAAAAGGTCTCTATACATGAAATGTTGAGAAGCCTAAAGCTCATCTAAGTAAAATATAAAAAATATATATTTTTGCTTGAAAACAAGCGATGTATCAGTTCGATCGTACCCCCATACTAGCCATTTTGAGACTTTCGGAAGAGTTAACGCTCTTAACTGCTTGGTTTCAAAGATTAAAATTTTAATTTTAAATATCGCATAGAACTAACGTGCAGCCCCTATACGTTAAGTTTAAAAAAAATATATAAAATTTTTTTTCAAAATGGCGGCTAACGTAAAAATTCAAAGTGTCATAACTTTGCTAAATAAAATCCTACTAAAAAATGTCGTATGCAAAAAGTGTTTGGAATTTTAATTTGCATATAAAAGCAATTTTTAATTATTTTTTTTAATAAAAACCGAGTCTTACCATATATTGACCGAGACCTCGAACGAGCTTTTATGCGACTCTGCATACAGTTAACGCTCGTATAAAGCTTCTATTTAAGAAATTGACTTGAATTTTTTATACCAAATAGAGCTTTCAACTATACTTACGATACTATACAAAAAAATTAAAAATTAAAAAATAAAAGTATTTTTTTTTCAAAACACGTTTAGTGTGATGAGTCGATCGACCCACCATACATACGCTCATAAGATTTTCAATATAGTTAAGGTCAGTGTGAGCTTATTTATACATATTTGAATTTCAAAATTTTGTGACAGTATGGAATTCTTAAGCATCCTGTGTATGTTTGTTAGCAAAATCCATTTTGTCAATTTTTTGCAAAATGGCGACAAGTATTAAAATTCAATCACTTATTACTCAGTAGTGTTCAATTTTGTCAAAAAGGTCTCTAAACATGAAATGTTGAGAAGCCTAAAGCTCATCTAAGTAAAATATAAAAAATATATATTTTTGCTTGAAAACAAGCGATGTATCAGTTCGATCGTACCCCCATACTAGCCATTTTGAGACTTTCGGAAGAGTTAACGCTCTTAACTGCTTGGTTTCGAAGATTTAAATTTTAATTTTTAATATCGCATAGAACTAACGTGCAGCCCCTATACGTTATGTTTAAAAAAAATATATAAAATTTTTTTTCAAAATGGCGGCTATCGTAAAAATTCAAAGTGTCATAACTTTGCTAAATAAAATCCTACTAAAAAATGTCGTATGCAAAAAGTGTTTGGAATTTTAATTTGCATATAAAAGCAATTTTTAATTATTTTTTTTTATAAAAACCGAGTCTTACCATATATTGACCGAGAACTCGAACGAGCTTTTATGCGACTCTGCATACAGTTAACGCTCGTATGAAGCTTCTATTTAGGAAATTGACTTGAATTTTTTATACCAAATAGAGCTTTCAACTATACTTACGATACTATACAAAAAAATTAAAAATTAAAAAATAAAAGTATTTTTTTTTCAAAACACGTTTAGTGTGATGAGTCGATCGACCCACCATACATACGCTCATAAGATTTTCAATATAGTTAAGGTCAGTGTGAGCTTATTTATACATATTTGAATTTCAAAATTTTGTGACAGTATAGAATTCTTAAGCATCCTGTGTATGTTTGTTAGCAAAATCCATTTTGTCAATTTTTTGCAAAATCGCGACAAGTATTAAAATTCAATCACTTATTACTCAGTAGTGTTCAATTTTGTCAAAAAGGTCTCTATACATGAAATGTTGAGAAGCCTAAAGCTCATCTAAGTAAAATATAAAAAATATATATTTTTGCTTGAAAACAAGCGATGTATCAGTTCGATCGTACCCCCATACTAGCCATTTTGAGACTTTCGGAAGAGTTAACGCTCTTAACTGCTTGGTTTCGAAGATTAAAATTTTAATTTTTAATATCGCATAGAACTAACGTGCAGCCCCTATACGTTATGTTTAAAAAAAATATATAAATTTTTTTTTCAAAATGGCGGCTATCGTAAAAATTCAAAGTGTCATAACTTTAAAAAATAAAATCCTACTAAAAAATGTCGTATGCAAAAAGTGTTTGGAATTTTAATTTGCATATAAAAGCAATTTTTAATTATTTTTTTTTTTAAAAAAACCGAGTCTTACCATATATTGACCGAGACCTCGAACGAGCTTTTATGCGACTCTGCATACAGTTAACGCTCGTATGAAGCTTCTATTTAAGAAATTGACTTGAATTTTTTATACCAAATAGAGCTTTCAACTATACTTACGATACTATACAAAAAAATTAAAAATTAAAAAATAAAAGTATTTTTTTTTCAAAACACGTTTAGTGTGATGAGTCGATCGACCCACCATACATACGCTCATAAGATTTTTAATATAGTTAATGTCAGTGTGAGCTTATTTATACATATTTGAATTTCAAAATTTTGTGACAGTATAGAATTCTTAAGCATCCTGTGTATGTTTGTTAGCAAAATCCATTTTGTCAATTTTTTGCAAAATGGCGACAAGTATTAAAATTCAATCACTTATTACTCAGTAGTGTTCAATTTTGTCAAAAAGGTCTCTATACATGAAATGTTGAGAAGCCTAAAGCTCATCTAAGTAAAATATAAAAAATATATATTTTCGCTTGAAAACAAGCGATGTATCAGTTCGATCGTACCCCCATACTAGCCATTTTGAGACTTTCGGAAGAGTTAACGCTCTTAACTGCTTGGTTTCGAAGATTAAAATTTTAATTTTTAATATCGCATAGAACTAACGTGCAACCCCTATACGTTATGTTTAAAAAAAATATATAAATTTTTTTTTCAAAATGGCGGCTATCGTAAAAATTTAAAGTGTCATAACTTTGCTAAATAAAATCCTACTAAAAAATGTCGTATGCAAAAAGTGTTTGGAATTTTAATTTGCATATAAAAGCAATTTTTAAATATTTTTTTTTTAATAAAAACCGAGTCTTACCATATATTGACCGAGACCTCGAACGAGCTTTTATGCGACTCTGCATACAGTTAACGCTCGTATGAAGCTTCTATTTAAGAAATTGACTTGAATTTTTTATACCAAATAGAGCTTTCAACTATACTTACGATACTATACAAAAAAATTAAAAATTAAAAAATAAAAGTATTTTTTTTTCAAAACACGTTTAGTGTGATGAGTCGATCGACCCACCATACATACGCTCATAAGATTTTCAATATAGTTAAGGTCAGTGTGAGCTTATTTATACATATTTGAATTTCAAAATTTTGTGACAGTATAGAATTCTTAAGCATCCTGTGTATGTTTGTTAGCAAAATCCATTTTGTCAATTTTTTGCAAAATGGCGACAAGTATTAAAATTCAATCACTTATTACTCAGTGTTGTTCAATTTTGTCAAAAAGGTCTCTATACATGAAATGTTGAGAAGCCTAAAGCTCATCTAAGTAAAATATAAAAAATATATATTTTTGCTTGAAAACAAGCGATGTATCAGTTCGATCGTACCCCCATACTAGCCATTTTGAGACTTTCGGAAGAGTTAACGCTCTTAACTGCTTGGTTTTGAAGATTAAAATTTAAATTTTAAGTATCGCATAGAACTAACGTGCAGCCCCTATACGTTATGTTTAAAAAAAATATATAAATTTTTTTTCAAAATGGCGGCTATCGTAAAAATTCAAAGTGTCATAACTTTGCTAAATGACATCCTACTGAAAAATGTCTTATGCAAAAAGTGTTTGGAATTTTAATTTGCATATAAAAGCAATTTTTAATTATTTTTTTTTTAATAAAAACCGAGTCTTACCATATATTGACCGAGACCTCGAACGAGCTTTTATGCGACTCTGCATACAGTTAACGCTCGTATGGAGCTTCTATTTAAGAAATTGACTTGAATTTGTTATGCCAAATAGAGCTTTCAACTATACTTACGATACTATACAAAAAAATTAAAAATTAAAAAATAAAAGTATTTTTTTTTCAAAACACGTTTAGTGTGATGAGTCGATCGACCCACCATACATACGCTCATAAGATTTTCAATATAGTTAAGGTCAGTGTGAGCTTATTTATACATATTTGAATTTCAAAATTTTGTGACAGTATAGAATTCTTAAGCATCCTGTGTATGTTTGTTAGCAAAATCCATTTTGTCAATTTTTTGCAAAATGGCGACAAGTATTAAAATTTAATCACTTATAACTCAGTAGTGTTCAATTTTGTCATAAAGTTCTCTATACATGAAATGTTGAGAAGCCTAAAGCTCATCTAAGTAAAATATAAAAAATATATATTTTTGCTTGAAAACAAGCGATGTATCAGTTCGATCGTACCCCCATACTAGCCATTTTGAGACTTTCGGAAGAGTTAACGCTCTTAACTGCTTGGTTTTGAAGATTAAAATTTAAATTTTAAGTATCGCATAGAACTAACGTGCAGCCCCTATACGTTATGTTTAAAAAAAATATATAATTTTTTTTTCAAAATGGCGGCTATCGTAAAAATTCAAAGTGTCATAACTTTGCTAAATGAAATCCTACTGAAAAATGTCGTATGCAAAAAGTGTTTGGAATTTTAATTTGCATATAAAAGCAATTTTTAATTATTTTTTTTTAATAAAAAAAAGAGTCTTACTATATATTGACCGAGACCTCGAACGAGCTTTTATGCGACTCTGCATACAGTTAACGCTCGTATGAGGTTTCTATTTAAGAAATCGACTTTAATTTTTTAAACAGAACAGAGCTTTCGACTATACTTACGATACTATAAAAAAAAATTAAAAATTAAAAAATAAAAGTATTTTTTTTTCAAAACACGTTTAGTGTGATGAGTCGATCGACCCACCATACATACGCTCATAAGATTTTCAATATAGTTAAGGTCAGTGTGAGCTTATTTATACATATTTGAATTTCAATTTTTGTGACAGTATACAATTCTTAAGCATCCTGTGTATGTTTGTTAGCAAAATCCATTTTGTCAATTTTTTGCAAAATGGCGACAAGTATTAAAATTCAATCACTTATAACTCAGTAGTGTTAAATTTCGTCAAAAAAGTATCTATACATGAAATGTTCAGAAGCCTAAAGTTCTTCAGAATAAAATATAAAAAATATATATTTTTGCTTGAAAACAAGCGATGTATCAGTTCGATCGTACCCCCATACTAGCCATTTTGAGACTTTCGGAAGAGTTAACGCTCTTAACTGCTTGGTTTCGAAGATTAAAATTTTAATTTTTAATATCGCATAGAACTAACGTGCAGCCCCTATACGTTATGTTTAAAAAAAATATATAATTTTTTTTTTCAAAATGGCGGCTATCGTAAAAATTCAAAGTGTCATAACTTTGCTAAATAAAATCCTACTGAAAAATGTCGTATGCAAAAAGTGTTTGGAATTTTAATTTACATATAAAAGCAATTTTTAATTACTTTTTTTTTAATAAAAACCGAGTCTTACCATATATTGACCGAGACCTCGAACGAGCTTTTATGCGACTCTGCATACAGTTAACGCTCGTATGAGGTTTCTATTTAAGAAATCGACTTGAATTTTTTAAACAAAACAGAGCTTTCGACTATACTTACGATACTATAAAAAAAAATTAAAAATTAAAAAATAAAAGTATTTTTTTTTCAAAACACGTTTAGTGTGATGAGTCGATCGACCCACTATACATACGCTCATAAGATTTTCAATATAGTTAAGGTCAGTGTGAGCTTATTTATACATATTTGAATTTCAATTTTTGTGACAGTATACAATTCTTAAGCATCCTGTGTATGTTTGTTAGCAAAATCCATTTTGTCAATTTTTTGCAAAATGGCGACAAGTATTAAAATTCAATCACTTATAACTCAGTAGTGTTGAATTTCGTTAAAAAAGTATCTATACATAAAATGTTCAGAAGCCTAAAGTTCATCAGAATAAAATATAAAAAATATATATTTTTGCTTGAAAACAAGCGATGTATCAGTTCGATCGTACCCCCATACTAGCCATTTTGAGACTTTCGGAAGAGTTAACGCTCTTAACTGCTTGGTTTCGAAGATTAAAATTTTAATTTTTAATATCGCATAGAACTAACGTGCAGCCCCTATACGTTATGTTTAAAAAAAATATATAATTTTTTTTTTCAAAATGGCGGCTATCGTAAAAATTCAAAGTGTCATAACTTTGCTAAATGAAATCCTACTGAAAAATGTCGTATGCAAAAAGTGTTTGGAATTTTAATTTGCATATAAAAGCAATTTTTATATATTTTTTTTTTAATAAAAACCGAGTCTTACCATATATTGACCGAGACCTCGAACGAGCTTTTATGCGACTCTACATACAGTTAACGCTCGTATGAGGTTTCTATTTAAGAAATCGACTTGAATTTTTTAAACAAAACAGAGCTTTCGACTATACTTACGATACTATAAAAAAAAATAAAAATTAAAAAATAAAAGTATTTTTTTTTCAAAACACGTTTAGTGTGATGAGTCGATCGACCCACCATACATACGCTCATAAGATTTTCAATATAGTTAACGTCAGTGTGAGCTTATTTATACATATTTAAATTTCAATTTTTGTGACAGTATACAATTCTTAAGCATCCTGTGTATGTTTGTTAGCAAAATCCATTTTGTCAATTTTTTGCAAAATGGCGACAAGTATTAAAATTCAATCACTTATAACTCAGTAGTGTTGAATTTCGTTTAAAAAGTATCTATACATGACATGTTCAGAAGCCTAAAGTTCATCAGAATAAAATATAAAAAATATATATTTTTGCTTGAAAACAAGCGATGTATCAGTTCGATCGTACCCCCATACTAGCCATTTTGAGACTTTCGGAAGAGTTAACGCTCTTAACTGCTTGGTTTCGAAGATTAAAATTTTAATTTTTAATATCGCATAGAACTAACGTGCAGCCCCTATACGTTATGTTTAAAAAAAATATATAAATTTTTTTTTCAAAATGGCGGCTATCGTAAAAATTCAAAGTGTCATAACTTTGCTAAATGAAATCCTACTGAAAAATGTCGTATGCAAAAAGTGTTTGGAATTTTAATTTGCATATAAAAGCAATTTTTATATATTTTTTTTTTAATAAAAACCGAGTCTTACCATATATTGACCGAGACCTCGAACGAGCTTTTATGCGACTCTGCATACAGTTAACGCTCGTATGAGGTTTCTATTTAAGAAATCGACTTGAATTTTTTAAACAAAACAGAGCTTTCGACTATACTTACGATACTATAAAAAAAAATTAAAAATTAAAAAATAAAAGTATTTTTTTTTCAAAACACGTTTAGTGTGATGAGTCGATCGACCCACCATACATACGCTCATAAGATTTTCAATATAGTTAAGGTCAGTGTGAGCTTATTTATACATATTTGAATTTCAATTTTTGTGACAGTATACAATTCTTAAGCATCCTGTGTATGTTTGTTAGCAAAATCCATTTTGTCAATTTTTTGCAAAATGGCGACAAGTATTAAAATTCAATCACTTATAACTCAGTAGTGTTGAATTTCGTCAAAAAAGTATCTATATATGAAATGTTTAGAAGCCTAAAGTTCATCAGAATAAAATATAAAAAATATATATTTTTGCTTGAAAACAAGCGATGTATCAGTTCGATCGTACCCCCATACTAGCCATTTTGAGACTTTCGGAAGAGTTAACGCTCTTAACTGCTTGGTTTCGAAGATTAAAATTTTAATTTTTAATATCGCATAGAACTAACGTGCAGCCCCTATACGTTATGTTTAAAAAAAATATATAAATTTTTTTTTCAAAATGGCGGCTATCGTAAAAATTCAAAGTGTCATAACTTTGCTAAATGAAATCCTACTGAAAAATGTCGTATGCAAAAAGTGTTTGGAATTTTAATTTGCATATAAAAGCAATTTTTATATATTTTTTTTTTAATAAAAACCGAGTCTTACCATATATTGACCGAGACCTCGAACGAGCTTTTATGCGACTCTGCATACAGTTAACGCTCGTATGAGGTTTCTATTTAAGAAATCGACTTGAATTTTTTAAACAAAACAGAGCTTTCGACTATACTTACGATACTATGAAAAAAAATTAAAAATTAAAAAATAAAAGTATTTTTTTTTCAAAACACGTTTAGTGTGATGAGTCGATCGACCCACCATACATACGCTCATAAGATTTTCAATATAGTTAAGGTCAGTGTGAGCTTATTTATACATATTTGAATTTCAATTTTTGTGACAGTATACAATTCTTAAGCATCCTGTGTATGTTTGTTAGCAAAATCCATTTTGTCAATTTTTTGCAAAATGGCGACAAGTATTAAAATTCAATCACTTATAACTCAGTAGTGTTGAATTTCGTCAAAAAAGTATCTATACATGAAATGTTTAGAAGCCTAAAGTTCATCAGAATAAAATATAAAAAATATATATTTTTGCTTGAAAACAAGCGATGTATCAGTTCGATCGTACCCCCATACTAGCCATTTTGAGACTTTCGGAAGAGTTAACGCTCTTAACTGCTTGGTTTCGAAGATTAAAATTTTAATTTTTAATATCGCATAGAACTAACGTGCAGCCCCTATACGTTATGTTTAAAAAAAATATATAAATTTTTTTTTCAAAATGGCGGCTATCGTAAAAATTCAAAGTGTCATAACTTTGCTAAATAAAATCCTACTGAAAAATGTCGTATGCAAAAAGTGTTTGGAATTTTAATTTGCATATAAAAGCAATTTTTATATATTTTTTTTTTAATAAAAACCGAGTCTTACCATATATTGACCGAGACCTCGAACGAGCTTTTATGCGACTCTGCATACAGTTAACGCTCGTATGAGGTTTCTATTTAAGAAATCGACTTGAATTTTTTAAACAAAACAGAGCTTTCGACTATACTTACGATACTATAAAAAAAAATTAAAAATTAAAAAATAAAAGTATTTTTTTTTCAAAACACGTTTAGTGTGATGAGTCGATCGACCCACCATACATACGCTCATAAGATTTTTAATATAGTTAAGGTCAGTGTGAGCTTATTTATACATATTTGAATTTCAATTTTTGTGACAGTATACAATTCTTAAGCATCCTGTGTATGTTTGTTAGCAAAATCCATTTTGTCAATTTTTTGCAAAATGGCGACAAGTATTAAAATTCAATCACTTATAACTCAGTAGTGTTGAATTTCGTCAAAAAAGTATTTATACATGAAATTTTCAAAAGCCTAAAGTTCATCAGAATAAAATATAAAAAATATATATTTTGGCTTGAAAACAAGCGATGTATCAGTTCGATCGTACCCCCATACTAGCCATTTTGAGACTTTCGGAAGAGTTAACGCTCTTAACTGCTTGGTTTCGAAGATTAAAATTTTAATTTTTAATATCGCATAGAACTAACGTGCAGCCCCTATACGTTATGTTTAAAAAAAATATATAAATTTTTTTTTCAAAATGGCGGCTATCGTAAAAATTCAAAGTGTCATAACTTTGCTAAATGAAATCCTACTGAAAAATGTCGTATGCAAAAAGTGTTTGGAATTTTAATTTGCATATAAAAGCAATTTTTATATATTTTTTTTTTAATAAAAACCGAGTCTTACCATATATTGACCGAGACCTCGAACGAGCTTTTATGCGACTCTGCATACAGTTAACGCTCGTATGAGGTTTCTATTTAAGAAATCGACTTGAATTTTTTAAACAAAACAGAGCTTTCGACTATACTTACGATACTATAAAAAAAAATTAAAAATTAAAAAATAAAAGTATTTTTTTTTCAAAACACGTTTAGTGTGATGAGTCGATCGACCCACCATACATACGCTCATAAGATTTTCAATATAGTTAAGGTCAGTGTGAGTTTATTTATACATATTTGAATTTCAATTTTTGTGACAGTATACAATTCTTAAGCATCCTGTGTATGTTTGTTAGCAAAATCCATTTTGTCAATTTTTTGCAAAATGGCGACAAGTATTAAAATTCAATCACTTATAACTCAGTAGTGTTGAATTTCGTCAAAAAAGTATTTATACATGAAATGTTCAAAAGCCTAAAGTTCATCAGAATAAAATATAAAAAATATATATTTTGGCTTGAAAACAAGCGATGTATCAGTTCGATCGTACCCCCATACTAGCCATTTTGAGACTTTCGGAAGAGTTAACGCTCTTAACTGCTTGGTTTCGAAGATTAAAATTTTAATTTTTAATATCGCATAGAACTAACGTGCAGCCCCTATACGTTATGTTTAAAAAAAATATATAAATTTTTTTTTCAAAATGGCGGCTATTGTAAAAATTCAAAGTGTCATAACTTTGCTAAATGAAATCCTACTGAAAAATGTCGTATGCAAAAAGTGTTTGGAATTTTAATTTGCATATAAAAGCAATTTTTTATTATTTTTTTAATAAAAACCGAGTCTTACCATATATTGACCGAGACCTCGAACGAGCTTTTATGCGACTCTGCATACAGTTAACGCTCGTATGAGGTTTCTATTAAAGAAATCGACTTGAATTTTTTAAACAAAACAGAGCTTTCGACTATACTTACGATACTATAAAAAAAAATTAAAAATTAAAAAATAAAAGTATTTTTTTTTCAAAACACGTTTAGTGTGATGAGTCGATCGACCCACCATACATACGCTCATAAGATTTTCAATATAGTTAAGGTCAGTGTGAGCTTATTTATACATATTTGAATTTCAATTTTTGTGACAGTATACAATTCTTAAGCATCCTGTGTATGTTTGTTAGCAAAATCCATTTTGTCAATTTTTTGCAAAATGGCGACAAGTATTAAAATTCAATCACTTATAACTCAGTAGTGATGAATTTCGTCAAAAAAGTATCTATACATGAAATGTTTAGAAGCCTAAAGTTCATCAGAATAAAATATAAAAAATATATATTTTTGCTTGAAAACAAGCGATGTATCAGTTCGATCGTACCCCCATACTAGCCATTTTGAGACTTTCGGAAGAGTTAACGCTCTTAACTGCTTGGTTTCGAAGATTAAAATTTTAATTTTTAATATCGCATAGAACTAACGTGCAGCCCCTATACGTTATGTTTAAAAAAAATATATAAATTTTTTTTTCAAAATGGCGGCTATCGTAAAAATTCAAAGTGTCATAACTTTGCTAAATGAAATCCTACTGAAAAATGTCGTATGCAAAAAGTGTTTGGAATTTTATTTTGCATATAAAAGCAATTTTTAATTATTTTTTTTTTTAATAAAAACCGAGTCTTACCATATATTGACCGAGACCTCGAACGAGCTTTTATGCGACTCTGCATACAGTTAACGCTCGTATGAGGTTTCTATTTAAGAAATCGACTTGAATTTTTTAAACAAAACAGAGCTTTTGACTATACTTACGATACTATAAAAAAAAATTAAAAATTAAAAAATAAAAGTATTTTTTTTTCAAAACACGTTTAGTGTGATGAGTCGATCGACCCACCATACATACGCTCATAAGATTTTCAATATAGTTAAGGTCATTGTGAGCTTATTTATACATATTTAAATTTCAATTTTTGTGACAGTATACAATTCTTAAGCATCCTGTGTATGTTTGTTAGCAAAATCCATTTTGTCAATTTTTTGCAAAATGGCGACAAGTATTAAAATTCAATCACTTAAAACTCAGTAGTGTTGAATTTCGTCAAAAAAGTATCTATAAATGAAATGTTCAGAAGCATAAAGTTCATCAGAATAAAATATAAAAAATATATATTTTTGCTTGAAAACAAGCGATGTATCAGTTCGATCGTACCCCCATACTAGCCATTTTGAGACTTTCGGAAGAGTTAACGCTCTTAACTGCTTGGTTTCGAAGATTAAAATTTTAATTTTTAATATCGCATAGAACTAACGTGCAGCCCCTATACGTTATGTTTAAAAAAAATATATAATTTTTTTTTCAAAATGGCGGCTATCGTAAAAATTCAAAGTGTCATAACTTTGCTAAATAAAATCCTACTGAAAAATGTCGTATGCAAAAAGTGTTTGGAATTTTAATTTGCATATAAAAGCAATTTTTAATTATTTTTTTTTAATAAAAAAAAGAGTCTTACCATATATTGACCGAGACCTCGAACGAGCTTTTATGCGACTCTGCATACAGTTAACGCTCGTATAAGGTTTCTATTTAAGAAATCGACTTTAATTTCTTAAACAAAACAGAGCTTTCGACTATACTTACGATACTATAAAAAAAAATTAAAAATTAAAAAATAAAAGTATTTTTTTTTCAAAACACGTTTAGTGTGATGAGTCGATCGACCCACCATACATACGCTCATAAGATTTTCCATATAGTTAAGGTCAGTGTGAGCTTATTTATACATATTTGAATTTCAATTTTTGTGACAGTATACAATTCTTAAGCATCCTGTGTATGTTTGTTAGCAAAATCCATTTTGTCAATTTTTTGCAAAATGGCGACAAGTATTAAAATTCAATCACTTATAACTCAGTAGTGTTGAATTTCGTCAAAAAAGTATCTATACATGAAATGTTCAAAAGCCTAAAGTTCATCAGAATAAAATATAAAAAATATATATTTTGGCTTGAAAACAAGCGATGTATCAGTTCGATCGTACCCCCATACTAGCCATTTTGAGACTTTCGGAAGAGTTAACGCTCTTAACTGCTTGGTTTCGAAGATTAAAATTTAAATTTTTAATATCGCATAGAACTAACGTGCAGCCCCTATACGTTATGTTTAAAAAAAATATATAAATTTTTTTTTCAAAATGGCGGCTATTGTAAAAATTTAAAGTGTCATAACTTTGCTAAATGAAATCCTACTGAAAAATGTCGTATGCAAAAAGTGTTTGGAATTTTAATTTGCATATAAAAGCAATTTTTAATTATTTTTTTTTAATAAAAACCGAGTCTTACCATATATTGACCGAGACCTCGAACGAGCTTTTATGCGACTCTGCATACAGTTAACGCTCGTATGAGGTTTCTTTTTAAGAAATCGACTTGAATTTTTTAAACAAAACAGAGCTTTCGACTATACTTACGATACTATAAAAAAAAATTAAAAATTAAAAAATAAAAGTATTTTTTTTTCAAAACACGTTTAGTGTGATGAGTCGATCGACCCACCATACATACGCTCATAAGATTTTCCATATAGTTAAGGTCAGTGTGAGCTTATTTATACATATTTGAATTTCAATTTTTGTGACAGTATACAATTCTTAAGCATCCTGTGTGTGTTTGTTAGCAAAATCCATTTTGTCAATTTTTTGCAAAATGGCGACAAGTATTAAAATTCAATCACTTATAACTCAGTAGTGTTGAATTTCGTCAAAAAAGTATCTATACATGAAATGGTCAGAAGCCTAAAGTTCATCAGAATAAAATATAAAAAATATATATTTTGGCTTGAAAACAAGCGATGTATCAGTTCGATCGTACCCCCATACTAGCCATTTTGAGACTTTCGGAAGAGTTAACGCTCTTAACTGCTTGGTTTCGAAGATTAAAATTTTAATTTTTAATATCGCATAGAACTAACGTGCAGCCCCTATACGTTATGTTTAAAAAAAATATATAAATTTTTTTTCAAAATGGCGGCTATCGTAAAAATTCAAAGTGTCATAACTTTGCTAAATGAAATCCTACTAAAAAATGTCGTATGCAAAAAGTGTTTGGAATTTTAATTTGCATATAAAAGCAATTTTTAATTATTTTTTTTTAATAAAAAAAAGAGTCTTACCATATATTGACCGAGACCTCGAACGAGCTTTTATGCGACTCTGCATACAGTTAACGCTCGTATAAGGTTTCTATTTAAGAAATCGACTTTAATTTCTTAAACAAAACAGAGCTTTCGACTATACTTACGATACTATAAAAAAAAATTAAAAATTAAAAAATAAAAGTATTTTTTTTTCAAAACACGTTTAGTGTGATGAGTCGATCGACCCACCATACATACGCTCATAAGATTTACAATATAGTTAAGGTCAGTGTGAGCTTATTTATACATATTTGAATTTCAATTTTTGTGACAGTATACAATTCTTAAGCATCCTGTGTGTGTTTGTTAGCAAAATCCATTTTGTCAATTTTTTGCAAAATGGCGACAAGTATTAAAATTCAATCACTTATAACTCAGTAGTGTTGAATTTCGTCAAAAAAGTATCTATACATGAAATGTTCAGAAGCCTAAAGTTCATCAGAATAAAATATAAAAAATATATATTTTGGCTTGAAAACAAGCGATGTATCAGTTCGATCGTACCCCCATACTAGCCATTTTGAGACTTTCGGAAGAGTTAACGCTCTTAACTGCTTGGTTTCGAAGATTAAAATTTTAATTTTTAATATCGCATAGAACTAACGTGCAGCCCCTATACGTTATGTTTAAAAAAAATATATAAATTTTTTTTTCAAAATGGCGGCTATTGTAAAAATTCAAAGTGTCATAACTTTGCTAAATGAAATCCTACTGAAAAATGTCGTATGCAAAAAGTGTTTGGAATTTTAATTTGCATATAAAAGCAATTTTTTATTATTTTTTTAATAAAAACCGAGTCTTACCATATATTGACCGAGACCTCGAACGAGCTTTTATGCGACTCTGCATACAGTTAACGCTCGTATGAGGTTTCTATTAAAGAAATCGACTTGAATTTTTTAAACAAAACAGAGCTTTCGACTATACTTACGATACTATAAAAAAAAATTAAAAATTAAAAAATAAAAGTATTTTTTTTTCAAAACACGTTTAGTGTGATGAGTCGATCGACCCACCATACATACGCTCATAAGATTTTCAATATAGTTAAGGTCAGTGTGAGCTTATTTATACATATTTGAATTTCAATTTTTGTGACAGTATACAATTCTTAAGCATCCTGTGTATGTTTGTTAGCAAAATCCATTTTGTCAATTTTTTGCAAAATGGCGACAAGTATTAAAATTCAATCACTTATAACTCAGTAGTGTTGAATTTTGTCAAAAAAGTATCTATACATGAAATGTTTAGAAGCCTAAAGTTCATCAGAATAAAATATAAAAAATATATATTTTTGCTTGAAAACAAGCGATGTATCAGTTCGATCGTACCCCCATACTAGCCATTTTGAGACTTTCGGAAGAGTTAACGCTCTTAACTGCTTGGTTTCGAAGATTAAAATTTTAATTTTTAATATCGCATAGAACTAACGTGCAGCCCCTATACGTTATGTTTAAAAAAAATATATAAATTTTTTTTTCAAAATGGCGGCTATCGTAAAAATTCAAAGTGTCATAACTTTGCTAAATGAAATCCTACTGAAAAATGTCGTATGCAAAAAGTGTTTGGAATTTTATTTTGCATATAAAAGCAATTTTTAATTATTTTTTTTTTTAATAAAAACCGAGTCTTACCATATATTGACCGAGACCTCGAACGAGCTTTTATGCGACTCTGCATACAGTTAACGCTCGTATGAGGTTTCTATTTAAGAAATCGACTTGAATTTTTTAAACAAAACAGAGCTTTTGACTATACTTACGATACTATAAAAAAAAATTAAAAATTAAAAAATAAAAGTATTTTTTTTTCAAAACACGTTTAGTGTGATGAGTCGATCGACCCACCATACATACGCTCATAAGATTTTCAATATAGTTAAGGTCATTGTGAGCTTATTTATACATATTTGAATTTCAATTTTTGTGACAGTATACAATTCTTAAGCATCCTGTGTATGTTTGTTAGCAAAATCCATTTTGTCAATTTTTTGCAAAATGGCGACAAGTATTAAAATTCAATCACTTAAAACTCAGTAGTGTTGAATTTCGTCAAAAAAGTATCTATAAATGAAATGTTCAGAAGCATAAAGTTCATCAGAATAAAATATAAAAAATATATATTTTTGCTTGAAAACAAGCGATGTATCAGTTCGATCGTACCCCCATACTAGCCATTTTGAGACTTTCGGAAGAGTTAACGCTCTTAACTGCTTGGTTTCGAAGATTAAAATTTTAATTTTTAATATCGCATAGAACTAACGTGCAGCCCCTATACGTTATGTTTAAAAAAAATATATAATTTTTTTTTCAAAATGGCGGCTATCGTAAAAATTCAAAGTGTCATAACTTTGCTAAATAAAATCCTACTGAAAAATGTCGTATGCAAAAAGTGTTTGGAATTTTAATTTGCATATAAAAGCAATTTTTAATTATTTTTTTTTAATAAAAAAAAGAGTCTTACCATATATTGACCGAGACCTCGAACGAGCTTTTATGCGACTCTGCATACAGTTAACGCTCGTATAAGGTTTCTATTTAAGAAATCGACTTTAATTTCTTAAACAAAACAGAGCTTTCGACTATACTTACGATACTATAAAAAAAAATTAAAAATTAAAAAATAAAAGTATTTTTTTTTCAAAACACGTTTAGTGTGATGAGTCGATCGACCCACCATACATACGCTCATAAGATTTTCCATATAGTTAAGGTCAGTGTGAGCTTATTTATACATATTTGAATTTCAATTTTTGTGACAGTATACAATTCTTAAGCATCCTGTGTATGTTTGTTAGCAAAATCCATTTTGTCAATTTTTTGCAAAATGGCGACAAGTATTAAAATTCAATCACTTATAACTCAGTAGTGTTGAATTTCGTCAAAAAAGTATCTATACATGAAATGTTCAAAAGCCTAAAGTTCATCAGAATAAAATATAAAAAATATATATTTTGGCTTGAAAACAAGCGATGTATCAGTTCGATCGTACCCCCATACTAGCCATTTTGAGACTTTCGGAAGAGTTAACGCTCTTAACTGCTTGGTTTCGAAGATTAAAATTTAAATTTTTAATATCGCATAGAACTAACGTGCAGCCCCTATACGTTATGTTTAAAAAAAATATATAAATTTTTTTTTCAAAATGGCGGCTATTGTAAAAATTTAAAGTGTCATAACTTTGCTAAATGAAATCCTACTGAAAAATGTCGTATGCAAAAAGTGTTTGGAATTTTAATTTGCATATAAAAGCAATTTTTAATTATTTTTTTTTAATAAAAACCGAGTCTTACCATATATTGACCGAGACCTCGAACGAGCTTTTATGCGACTCTGCATACAGTTAACGCTCGTATGAGGTTTCTATTTAAGAAATCGACTTAAATTTTTTAAACAAAACAGAGCTTTCGACTATACTTACGATACTATAAAAAAAAATTAAAAATTAAAAAATAAAAGTATTTTTTTTTCAAAACACGTTTAGTGTGATGAGTCGATCGACCCACCATACATACGCTCATAAGATTTTCCATATAGTTAAGGTCAGTGTGAGCTTATTTATACATATTTGAATTTCAATTTTTGTGACAGTATACAATTCTTAAGCATCCTGTGTGTGTTTGTTAGCAAAATCCATTTTGTCAATTTTTTGCAAAATGGCGACAAGTATTAAAATTCAATCACTTATAACTCAGTAGTGTTGAATTTCGTCAAAAAAGTATCTATACATGAAATGGTCAGAAGCCTAAAGTTCATCAGAATAAAATATAAAAAATATATATTTTGGCTTGAAAACAAGCGATGTATCAGTTCGATCGTACCCCCATACTAGCCATTTTGAGACTTTCGGAAGAGTTAACGCTCTTAACTGCTTGGTTTCGAAGATTAAAATTTTAATTTTTAATATCGCATAGAACTAACGTGCAGCCCCTATACGTTATGTTTAAAAAAAATATATAAATTTTTTTTCAAAATGGCGGCTATCGTAAAAATTCAAAGTGTCATAACTTTGCTAAATGAAATCCTACTAAAAAATGTCGTATGCAAAAAGTGTTTGGAATTTTAATTTGCATATAAAAGCAATTTTTAATTATTTTTTTTTAATAAAAAAAAGAGTCTTACCATATATTGACCGAGACCTCGAACGAGCTTTTATGCGACTCTGCATACAGTTAACGCTCGTATAAGGTTTCTATTTAAGAAATCGACTTTAATTTCTTAAACAAAACAGAGCTTTCGACTATACTTACGATACTATAAAAAAAAATTAAAAATTAAAAAATAAAAGTATTTTTTTTTCAAAACACGTTTAGTGTGATGAGTCGATCGACCCACCATACATACGCTCATAAGATTTACAATATAGTTAAGGTCAGTGTGAGCTTATTTATACATATTTGAATTTCAATTTTTGTGACAGTATACAATTCTTAAGCATCCTGTGTGTGTTTGTTAGCAAAATCCATTTTGTCAATTTTTTGCAAAATGGCGACAAGTATTAAAATTCAATCACTTATAACTCAGTAGTGTTGAATTTCGTCAAAAAAGTATCTATACATGAAATGTTCAGAAGCCTAAAGTTCATCAGAATAAAATATAAAAAATATATATTTTGGCTTGAAAACAAGCGATGTATCAGTTCGATCGTACCCCCATACTAGCCATTTTGAGACTTTCGGAAGAGTTAACGCTCTTAACTGCTTGGTTTCGAAGATTAAAATTTTAATTTTTAATATCGCATAGAACTAACGTGCAGCCCCTATACGTTATGTTTAAAAAAAATATATAAATTTTTTTTTCAAAATGGCGGCTATTGTAAAAATTCAAAGTGTCATAACTTTGCTAAATGAAATCCTACTGAAAAATGTCGTATGCAAAAAGTGTTTGGAATTTTAATTTGCATATAAAAGCAATACTTATATATTTTTTTTTTAATAAAAACCGAGTTTTACCATATATTGACCGAGACCTCGAACGAGCTTTTATGCGACTCTGCATACAGTTAACGCTCGTATGAGGTTTTTATTTAAGAAATCGACTTGAATTTTTTAAACAAAACAGAGCTTTCGACTATACTTACGATACTATAAAAAAAAATTAAAAATTAAAAAATAAAAGTATTTTTTTTTCAAAACACGTTTAGTGTGATATGTCGATCGACCCACCATACATACGCTCATAAGATTTTCAATATAGTTAAGGTCAGTGTGAGCTTATTTATACATATTTGAATTTCAATTTTTGTGACAGTATACAATTCTTAAGCATCCTGTGTATGTTTGTTAGCAAAATCCATTTTGTCAATTTTTTGCAAAATGGCGACAAGTATTAAAATTCAATCACTTATAACTCAGTAGTGTTGAATTTCGTCAAAAAAGTATCTATACATGAAATGGTCAGAAGCCTAAAGTTCATCAGAATAAAATATAAAAAATATATATTTTGGCTTGAAAACAAGCGATGTATCAGTTCGATCGTACCCCCATACTAGCCATTTTGAGACTTTCGGAAGAGTTAACGCTCTTAACTGCTTGGTTTCGAAGATTAAAATTTTAATTTTTAATATCGCATAGAACTAACGTGCAGCCCCTATACGTTATGTTTAAAAAAAATATATAAATTTTTTTTCAAAATGGCGGCTATCGTAAAAATTCAAAGTGTCATAACTTTGCTAAATGAAATCCTACTAAAAAATGTCGTATGCAAAAAGTGTTTGGAATTTTAATTTGCATATAAAAGCAATTTTTAATTATTTTTTTTTAATAAAAAAAAGAGTCTTACCATATATTGACCGAGACCTCGAACGAGCTTTTATGCGACTCTGCATACAGTTAACGCTCGTATAAGGTTTCTATTTAAGAAATCGACTTTAATTTCTTAAACAAAACAGAGCTTTCGACTATACTTACGATACTATAAAAAAAAATTAAAAATTAAAAAATAAAAGTATTTTTTTTTCAAAACACGTTTAGTGTGATGAGTCGATCGACCCACCATACATACGCTCATAAGATTTACAATATAGTTAAGGTCAGTGTGAGCTTATTTATACATATTTGAATTTCAATTTTTGTGACAGTATACAATTCTTAAGCATCCTGTGTGTGTTTGTTAGCAAAATCCATTTTGTCAATTTTTTGCAAAATGGCGACAAGTATTAAAATTCAATCACTTATAACTCAGTAGTGTTGAATTTCGTCAAAAAAGTATCTATACATGAAATGTTCAGAAGCCTAAAGTTCATCAGAATAAAATATAAAAAATATATATTTTGGCTTGAAAACAAGCGATGTATCAGTTCGATCGTACCCCCATACTAGCCATTTTGAGACTTTCGGAAGAGTTAACGCTCTTAACTGCTTGGTTTCGAAGATTAAAATTTTAATTTTTAATATCGCATAGAACTAACGTGCAGCCCCTATACGTTATGTTTAAAAAAAATATATAAATTTTTTTTTCAAAATGGCGGCTATTGTAAAAATTCAAAGTGTCATAACTTTGCTAAATGAAATCCTACTGAAAAATGTCGTATGCAAAAAGTGTTTGGAATTTTAATTTGCATATAAAAGCAATACTTATATATTTTTTTTTTAATAAAAACCGAGTTTTACCATATATTGACCGAGACCTCGAACGAGCTTTTATGCGACTCTGCATACAGTTAACGCTCGTATGAGGTTTTTATTTAAGAAATCGACTTGAATTTTTTAAACAAAACAGAGCTTTCGACTATACTTACGATACTATAAAAAAAAATTAAAAATTAAAAAATAAAAGTATTTTTTTTTCAAAACACGTTTAGTGTGATATGTCGATCGACCCACCATACATACGCTCATAAGATTTTCAATATAGTTAAGGTCAGTGTGAGCTTATTTATACATATTTGAATTTCAATTTTTGTGACAGTATACAATTCTTAAGCATCCTGTGTATGTTTGTTAGCAAAATCCATTTTGTCAATTTTTTGCAAAATGGCGACAAGTATTAAAATTCAATCACTTATAACTCAGTAGTGTTGAATTTTGTCAAAAAGGTCTCTATACATAAAATGTTGAAAAGCCTAAAGCTCATCTAAGTAAAATATAAAAAATATATATTTTTGCTTGAAAACAAGCGATGTATCAGTTCGATCGTACCCCCATACTAGCCATTTTGAGACTTTCGGAAGAGTTAACGCTCTTAACTGCTTGGTTTCGAAGATTAAAATTTTAATTTTTAATATCGCATAGAACTAACGTGCAGCCCCTATACGTTATGTTTAAAAAAAATATATAAATTTTTTTTTCAAAATGGCGGCTATTGTAAAAATTCAAAGTGTCATAACTTTGCTAAATGAAATCCTACTGAAAAATGTCGTATGCAAAAAGTGTTTGGAATTTTAATTTGCATATAAAAGCAATACTTATATATTTTTTTTTTAATAAAAACCGAGTTTTACCATATATTGACCGAGACCTCGAACGAGCTTTTATGCGACTCTGCATACAGTTAACGCTCGTATGAGGTTTTTATTTAAGAAATCGACTTGAATTTTTTAAACAAAACAGAGCTTTCGACTATACTTACGATACTATAAAAAAAAATTAAAAATTAAAAAATAAAAGTATTTTTTTTTCAAAACACGTTTAGTGTGATATGTCGATCGACCCACCATACATACGCTCATAAGATTTTCAATATAGTTAAGGTCAGTGTGAGCTTATTTATACATATTTGAATTTCAATTTTTGTGACAGTATACAATTCTTAAGCATCCTGTGTATGTTTGTTAGCAAAATCCATTTTGTCAATTTTTTGCAAAATGGCGACAAGTATTAAAATTCAATCACTTATAACTCAGTAGTGTTGAATTTCGTCAAAAAAGTATCTATACATGAAATGTTCAGAAGCCTAAAGTTCATCAGAATAAAATATAAAAAATATATATTTTGGCTTGAAAACAAGCGATGTATCAGTTCGATCGTACCCCCATACTAGCCATTTTGAGACTTTCGGAAGAGTTAACGCTCTTAACTGCTTGGTTTCGAAGATTAAAATTTTAATTTTTAATATCGCATAGAACTAACGTGCAGCCCCTATACGTTATGTTTAAAAAAAATATATAAATTTTTTTTTCAAAATGGCGGCTATCGTGAAAATTCAAAGTGTCATAACTTTGCTAAATGAAATCCTACTAAAAAATGTCGTATGCAAAAAGTGTTTGGAATTTTAATTTGCATATAAAAGCAATTTTTAATTATTTTTTTTTAATAAAAACCGAGTCTTACCATATATTGACCGAGACCTCGAACGAGCTTTTATGCGACTCTGCATACAGTTAACGCTCGTATGAGGTTTCTATTTAAGAAATCGACTTGAATTTTTTAAACAAAACAGAGCTTTCGACTATACTTACGATACTATAAAAAAAAATTTAAAATTAAAAAATAAAAGTATTTTTTTTTCAAAACACGTTTAGTGTGATGAGTCGATCGACCCACCATACATACGCTCATAAGATTTTCCATATAGTTAAGGTCAGTGTGAGCTTATTTATACATATTTGAATTTCAATTTTTGTGACAGTATACAATTCTTAAGCATCCTGTGTGTGTTTGTTAGCAAAATCCATTTTGTCAATTTTTTGCAAAATGGCGACAAGTATTAAAATTCAATCACTTATAACTCAGTAGTGTTGAATTTCGTCAAAAAAGTATCTATACATGAAATGGTCAGAAGCCTAAAGTTCATCAGAATAAAATATAAAAAATATATATTTTGGCTTGAAAACAAGCGATGTATCAGTTCGATCGTACCCCCATACTAGCCATTTTAAAACTTTCGGAAGAGTTAACGCTCTTAACTGCTTGGTTTCGAAGATTAAAATTTAAATTTTTAATATCGCATAGAACTAACGTGCAGCCCCTATACGTTATGTTTAAAAAAAATATATAAATTTTTTTTTCAAAATGGCGGCTATTGTAAAAATTTAAAGTGTCATAACTTTGCTAAATGAAATCCTACTGAAAAATGTCGTATGCAAAAAGTGTTTGGAATTTTAATTTGCATATAAAAGCAATTTTTAATTATTTTTTTTTAATAAAAACCGAGTCTTACCATATATTGACCGAGACCTCGAACGAGCTTTTATGCGACTCTGCATACAGTTAACGCTCGTATAAGGTTTCTATTTAAGAAATCGACTTTAATTTCTTAAACAAAACAGAGCTTTCGACTATACTTACGATACTATAAAAAAAAATAAAAAATTAAAAAATAAAAGTATTTTTTTTTCAAAACACGTTTAGTGTGATGAGTCGATCGACCCACCATACATACGCTCATAAGATTTTCAATATAGTTAAGGTCAGTGTGAGCTTATTTATACATATTTGAATTTCAAAATTTTGTGACAGTATAGAATTCTTAAGCATCCTGTGTATGTTTGTTAGCAAAATCCATTTTGTCAATTTTTTGCAAAATGGCGACAAGTATTAAAATTCAATCACTTATTACTCAGTAGTGTTCAATTTTGTCAAAAAGGTCTCTATACATGAAATGTTGAGAAGCCTAAAGCTCATCTAAGTAAAATATAAAAAATATATATTTTTGCTTGAAAACAAGCGATGTATCAGTTCGATCGTACCCCCATACTAGCCATTTTGAGACTTTCGGAAGAGTTAACGCTCTTAACTGCTTGGTTTCGAAGATTAAAATTTTAATTTTTAATATCGCATAGAACTAACGTGCAGCCCCTATACGTTATGTTTAAAAAAAATATATAAAATTTTTTTTTCAAAATGGCGGCTATCGTAAAAATTCAAAGTGTCATAACTTTGCTAAATCAAATCCTACTGAAAAATGTCGTATGCAAAAAGTGTTTGGAATTTTATTTTGCATATAAAAGCAATTTTTAATTTTTTTTTTTTTAATAAAAACCGAGTCTTACCATATATTGACCGAGACCTCGAACGAGCTTTTATGCGACTCTGCATACAGTTAACGCTCGTATGAAGCTTCTATTTAAGAAATTGACTTGAATTTTTTATACCAAATAGAGCTTTCAACTATACTTACGATACTATACAAAAAAATTAAAAATTAAAAAATAAAAGTATTTTTTTTTCAAAACACGTTTAGTGTGATGAGTCGATCGACCCACCATACATACGCTCATAAGATTTTCAATATAGTTAAGGTCAGTGTGAGCTTATTTATACATATTTGAATTTCAATTTTTGTGACAGTATACAATTCTTAAGCATCCTGTGTGTGTTTGTTAGCAAAATCCATTTTGTCAATTTTTTGCAAAATGGCGACAAGTATTAAAATTCAATCACTTATAACTCAGTAGTGTTGAATTTCGTCAAAAAAGTATCTATACATGAAATGTTCAGAAGCCTAAAGTTCATCAGAATAAAATATAAAAAATATATATTTTGGCTTGAAAACAAGCGATGTATCAGTTCGATCGTACCCCCATACTAGCCATTTTAAAACTTTCGGAAGAGTTAACGCTCTTAACTGCTTGGTTTCGAAGATTAAAATTTTAATTTTTAATATCGCATAGAACTAACGTGCAGCCCCTATACGTTATGTTTAAAAAAAATATATAAATTTTTTTTTCAAAATGGCGGCTATTGTAAAAATTCAAAGTGTCATAACTTTGCTAAATGAAATCCTACTGAAAAATGTCGTATGCAAAAAGTGTTTGGAATTTTAATTTGCATATAAAAGCAATTTTTATATATTTTTTTTTTTTAATAAAAACCGAGTTTTACTATATATTGACCGAGACCTCGAACGAGCTTTTATGCGACTCTGCATACAGTTAACGCTCGTATGAGGTTTTTATTTAAGAAATCGACTTGAATTTTTTAAACAAAACAGAGCTTTCGACTATACTTACGATACTATAAAAAAAAATTAAAAATTAAAAAATAAAAGTATTTTTTTTTCAAAACACGTTTAGTGTGATGAGTCGATCGACCCACCATACATACGCTCATAAGATTTTCCATATAGTTAAGGTCAGTGTGAGCTTATTTATACATATTTGAATTTCAATTTTTGTGACAGTATACAATTCTTAAGCATCCTGTGTATGTTTGTTAGCAAAATCCATTTTGTCAATTTTTTGCAAAATGGCGACAAGTATTAAAATTCAATCACTTATAACTCAGTAGTGTTGAATTTCGTCAAAAAAGTATCTATACATGAAATGTTCATGGGCCTAAAGTTCATCAGAATAAAAAAAAAAAATATATATTTGTTAGGTTAGGTTAGGTTAGGTTAGGTTAGGTTAGGTTAGGTTAGTTGCGCATTGGCACTTGTACAGAGAGGACGTGCGGCCGGTTGCTCTAGCGAAAGGGGCGCAGGCCTAACAGGCGGGCGCATTCCTCGAAGATCTTGAGGATTGGAAGACCAGACATTGGGGACCAGTTCAGTTCAGCAAAAGGGGCGCAGGCCTAATTGCCGGGCGCATTCTTCAGTGATCTTGGAACCCTGAGGATTCGGAGATCAGCTGGACGGACCAGCTGTTGGAGATAACTTGTGATAGTGAAAGTGACACTAAAAGTGCTCCCGGGAAAGTCGGAAAACCTGGACTCGGACTTTTCCGGGTTTTTCCGTGATTTTTCCGAGGTTTTCCGACATTTGGAGGAAATCTAGAGTTTTCCGGATTTTCCAAAAAATTTTCCAAGGGAAACTACGGACACTAAAAAAACACTTTTATAATAGCGCTTTTCCGGGATTTTTCCGGGTAAGTTGCTGTTTTTTAAAGAATTTTCCGGGCTTTTTGGGATTGTGGGTTGCAGACCAAAAGCATTCCACCAAAATTTTCCGGATTTTCAAAGCTGAAAGAAAAAAATTTTCCGAATTTTCCGGATATTTTGTCAGCAAATCTTTGGAAGAAAATCCTGAATTTTCCGGGCATTTTCGCGGGACGACTAAGTTTAAAAAATAATATTACATAAACACACTATGTCGCCGGACGCGAACGACCGTGAAGCTCGGCTTAACAGAGCGGTGATGGACCTAGCGAGGTTCGCAAAAAGTCATCCCAATGTGCATAAACCCATAAAGGAGGGGATTATGGCACTTAGGATGATTCTTGCTGAACAACCTTCACAGGCCATGCAAGGAAGCAGCTGCAAAAAAGCAACCGCCACCGCAGCAACGCAGACGCTGCCTAGCAGCAAAAACATTGCTGCAACTTCAAGCAAAGAGTTAAAAATGCACTCTGAAGTTAATAATGTGGCCCAAGCTGCACTGCCTGAAGGGGAAAAAAAAGAGACCCTAGCCGGCCACAAAGCTTCTTCTAAAACTTTAGAAGATTGGAAGCTGGTCAGCAGAAAGAGAAATTTTAAAACTGACAGCAGGCGGTCAAAATTGAAGGCAAAAACGTCAACACGGCTCCAAGAAGAGGCAGCAGCAACGTCTGCAGCCCCAGGGGAAAAAAAAGCAGCGGGTAACAAACCGCGCAGAAAGAGAAGAGCCAAATTGGCAGAGACCACCCTTGTGCTCACCTGTGCCGGCGAAGCGCCAAAGTCCTACGCCAGCATCCTGCGTCAGGTCAGCGTAGCCACAAAAGGGACCACTCTCGACGTCCGCGCCACTAAGCGCACCCAGAAAGGCGAACTGCTGCTTCGCCTGGGAAAAAACGGCGAAGGATCTGACGTCCTTCAAACTGCATTAATAGAAGCGGCAGGACCTGGAGCTAAGGTGACCAGGCCCACAAGCACAGCCACCATGACGGTCATAATCCGCGATCTGGACGAAGGCGTCATCGCAGCAGACGTGATCGAATCACTAGCTGAGTCTCTTGGTGACTCAGAAAAGGAGAAGATTACGATTATCAGCTTAAAAGAGGCCTATTGCGGGACTCAAGTTTGCGTCGCCAAAGTGCCACACACCGCCAGGACCGACGCTCAACTAAAAGAGGGGCGCATCAAAATCGGCCTAGTGCGATGCCGCATCAGAATGCGCATCGACATGCTAAGGTGCTACCGATGCTCAGCATACGGCCACACTGCCACGCGGTGCAGGGCGCCCGACCGCTCGGGACTTTGCAGAAGCTGCTGGAAGACTGGACACAAAGCGAGCGAATGTAAAAGTGTACCAAGATGCATCGTCTGCACCAGCATAACTGACAACTTAGCCACAGCTCCGCACCGCTACGGAAGCGCTGACTGCCCTGCTTTTAGAGCGGAGCTAGCGCGCTGCAGAAAAGCCTCGAAATGTCAGTACGGTTTCTGCAAATAAACCTCAACAAATGCAGGGCTGCGCAAGACTTGCTGCAGCAAACTATAGTTGACGAGCGCACAGTCGTCGCAATAGTCTCTGAGCAGAACCACAACTTACCGCGGCGCTGGCATTCTGATAAAGGGTCAAATGCCGCTCTTCATTTGCCATCCAGCAGCCGTCTGCTTCTGACCAACGCTGCAAACGCCCTCAGCACCGTCGGCTGGACCTGGATAGAGCTGGGCGACTTACGCGTTTACAGCTGCTACTTTTCGCCGAACTCCCCTATGGAAGACTTTAACCGCAGCATCGCCGGCCTAGAAGAGAGCGTCCGAACATCGACGCTCCCGGTCATCGTAGCAGGCGATTTTAATGCAAAATCCGTCGAATGGGGTGCAGCATCTACCGACGCAAGAGGAGCTCTTCTTTGCGACATGGCGTCAAACCTGCACCTGCACGTTGCCAACACGGGAGGAGAGTTTACCTTCGTTCGGGGCAGCACGGGGTCAGTAATCGACGTCACGTTCGTCGATGAAGCCCTAGCGGGAAGAATTCGAGGATGGCGCGTGCTAGATGTCCACTCGCACAGCGACCACCGCTACGTCAGCTTCGAGCTTGCCGACCGAAGCCACAGGCCACCGCCGCACACAGCGCGGGGCTGGTGCGTTCGAAAACTAGACCGCGAGGCCCTTGACAAATTGGTAGCTACTAGGAGCGAGACGGTCAAAGGCATCGCGCGATCGGACGCCTCAGCGGAAAAAGTAGTACGCTCGCTAAACGAGCTCCTGCGCGACGCCTGCGACGCATCGATGCCCAAGCGCGGCTCAAATCTACACCGGAAACCGGCCTACTGGTGGACGGACGAGATCGCTGACCTGCGACGCGCCTGCACAGCGTCCCGCAGACGCGCCCACAGGCACCATTTCGCCGTGATACAAGAACGCCAGGACTACAAGAACGCTAAAAACAAGCTGCGCCTAGCTATTAAGCAAAGCAAAGCGCGCAGCTGGGACGAACTCTGCAAGTCGGTCGACGAAGATCCTTGGGGGCTGCCGTACAGGATAGTACGCAATAAACTAAGCGTCCGGAACGAAGACCACTACCTGAACAACCATGAAACCATGGAGGCGGTGGTCGACGGACTGTTCCCGCGGCACCCCACTACCGACCGAACTGCAACCTGCGACCCAGCAGCAGAGCTTCCAAGCGGAGTCCTGCCGTTCTCCAAAGAAGAGCTGCAGGGAGCGGCACAGCGAATCAACTCCGCAAGGGCGCCGGGACCCGACGGCGTCCCGAACGCCGTCCTGAAGCGCATCGCTGAGAAGGATCCCGAGCTGCTTCTCGCAGCCCTCAACTCGTGCCTCGCCGAAGGAATCTTCGACGCGTCTTGGAAGCGCCAAAGGCTGGTTCTAATACCAAAGGGCACCAAGGCGACACCCGGTCCCTCAGCATACCGTCCACTTTGCATGCTGGACGGCCTGGGCAAGATCTTAGAGAGGCTGATCCTGGAACGGCTCCAGACAGTACTGGAGGACACCGAAAAAGGGCTCTCGCCTCATCAGCACGGCTTCCGCCGAGGGCGCTCGACAATAGGCGCCATCGAACAGGTGATCGAAACCGTCCGCGAAGCCTGGCAGGGAAGCGTCAAGCGCAGCGCAAATGTCGTGTTGATCGCGCTCGACGTCCGAAACGCGTTCAACTCGGCCCGCTGGAGCTCCATCCTAGTAGCTCTGGCTAAAATCGGCACTCCAGCATACTTGATCCGAATGATCGAAAGTTACTTCTCGGACAGGGTGCTGCAGTACGAATGCATGGGCGAAAGCTTTCAGCGAGCGGTCACTGCAGGCGTTCCCCAGGGTTCGGTCTTAGGACCCGCTCTCTGGAACGTCATGTACGATGGACTGCTGAGAGCGCCCATGCCCGACGAAGCCAGAATAGTCGCCTTCGCGGACGACGTCGCCATTTTGATTACCGGAAAGTCTACGACGTCCATCAAAATTGCCAGCGAAGAGGCCCTGCGAAGCGTCAAGAGTTGGCTAGACGGCGCCGGACTGGAGCTCGCAGTCCAGAAAACAGAAGCTGTGCTTTTCACCAGGCGCAGGCAACTAGAGCCGCCCAAACTCGTCTTTGACGGCTTCGAGGTTCCTTTTAGCAGATCGTTGAGGTACCTCGGAGTTCACCTTGACGACAAGCTTCGATTTGCGGTACACGCAGACAAGGCGGCGACTAAGGCGGCGATCGTCGCTGAAGAACTCGCCAGATTGATGCCGAACATCGGAGGACCAAAATCAAAACGTCGACGCCTATACAACGAAGTGGTCCACTCCATCCTCCTCTACGGAGCCCCTGTATGGGCCGACTCCATGAGGGTGGAGAGAACTCGGCTCAAGCTGGCTAGAGTTCAGAGAACCAGCGCATTAAGGGTAGCTTCGGCCTATCGCACGGTCTCCGAAGCAGCCACTCTCACCGTCTCCGGCATACCGCCTATTGACCTCCTCGCGTTCGAAAGACAACGCATCTACAACGGGCAGTCGAAAGACGACGCCAGAAAAGTCACCTTCGAACGCTGGAGGGAACGTTGGAACGAGTCACCGAAGGGTCGCTGGACTCACCGGCTTATACCGGACCCGAAAGTCTGGAGTGAAAGAGGGCAAGGCGAACTGAGCTTCCACCTCACTCAGGTGCTAACCGGACACGGCTGCTTTGGCACCTATCTTAAGAGAATAGGCAAAGAAGCCACCGAAGAGTGTCACCACTGCGGAGACGCAAAAGATGATGCTGACCACACCCTATTTAAGTGCGCGGCATGGACGGAAGAACGAACCCGGCTCAAAGAAGCCCTCGGCGAAGACGTAAACAACGACAACCAAGTGTCAGCCGAGCAGATGGTCCCGTCTATGTTGCAGTCCAAGGAAAAGTGGACAGCGTGGACATCTTTTGCGACAACAGTAATGCAGGCAAAAGAGGACGACGAGCGACGCAGGCGACAAGCCCTGCAAAGTTCTCCACCGCTAGCCGAACCACCATAACAGCAGCGCGCGCGTGCGAACAGCGTTAGGAGCAGACGTCGACTGCCGAGCAGTTTACGACTAGCGAAGTGATCGACAGACGTCGCACCCACAACCGCACGCGCGCAGCATTAAAGGCAGCCGACGACAGTCGCACGGTTCGCAAAAGGCAAGCGATCGACTGTCATCGCAAGAAGCATCAGACGAGTCGCACAAAAGCGACCAATAGCCGTCAGGCAAGGAGAGACAGGGGGCTCGAGAAGTGATCGATTAATTTTGTCACTTCTCTAGCTACCCGAGACAAAATGAAGTGCGCTAGAAGTGCGCCGGGCCACGCTGCCTCTCGAAGCATTACAGACAAGTTAAGTACCGGGAGGCAGTAGGAGCGGAGGGGGGTTTTAGTGGGTAAAAATCTCACACTGTCACCTTTCTGTTGAAACAGTAGCGCCTTTTGAAGGTTTCCCCTCTCAAGAAAAAAAAAAAAAAAAAAAAAAAAAAAAAGGTTAGGTTAGGTTAGTTGCGCAATTGGCACTTGTACAGAGAGGACGTGCGGCCGGTTGCTCTAGCGAAAGGGGCGCAGGCCTAACAGGCGGGCGCATTCCTCGAAGATCTTGAGGATTGGAAGACCAGACATTGGGGACCAGTTCAGTTCAGCAAAAGGGGCGCAGGCCTAATTGCCGGGCGCATTCTTCAGTGATCTTGGAACCCTGAGGATTCGGAGATCAGCTGGACGGACCAGCTGTTGGAGATAACTTGTGATAGTGAAAGTGACACTAAAAGTGCTCCCGGGAAAGTCGGAAAACCTGGACTCGGACTTTTCCGGGTTTTTCCGTCATTTTTCCGAGGTTTTCCGACATTTGGAGGAAATCTAGAGTTTTCCGGATTTTCCGAAAAATTTTCCAAGTGAAACTACGGACACTAAAAAAACACTTTTATAATAGCGCTTTTCCGGGATTTTTCCGGGTAAGTTGCTGTTTTTTAAAAAATTTTCCGGGCTTTTTGGGATTGTGGGTTGCAGACCAAAAGCATTCCACCAAAATTTTCCGGATTTTCAAAGCTGAAAGAAAAAATTTTCCGAATTTTCCGGACATTTTGTCAGCAAATCTTTGGAAGAAAATCCTGAATTTTCCGGGCATTTTCGCGGGACGACTAAGTTTAAAAAATAATATTACATAAACACACCATGTCGCCGGACGCGAACGACCGTGAAGCTCGGCTTAACAGAGCGGTGATGGACCTAGCGAGGTTCGCAAAAAGTCATCCCAATGTGCATAAACCCATAAAGGAGGGGATTATGGCACTTAGGATGATTCTTGCTGAACAACCTTCACAGGCCATGCAAGGAAGCAGCTGCAAAAAAGCAACCGCCACCGCAGCAACGCAGACGCTGCCTAGCAGCAAAAACATTGCTGCAACTTCAAGCAAAGAGTTAAAAATGCACTCTGAAGTTAATAATGTGGCCCAAGCTGCACTGCCTGAAGGGGAAAAAAAAGAGACCCTAGCCGGCCACAAAGCTTCTTCTAAAACTTTAGAAGATTGGAAGCTGGTCAGCAGAAAGAGAAATTCTAAAACTGACAGCAGGCGGTCAAAATTGAAGGCAAAAACGTCAACACGGCTCCAAGAAGAGGCAGCAGCAACGTCTGCAGCCCCAGGGGAAAAAAAAGCAGCGGGTAACAAACCGCGCAGAAAGAGAAGAGCCAAATTGGCAGAGACCACCCTTGTGCTCACCTGTGCCGGCGAAGCGCCAAAGTCCTACGCCAGCATCCTGCGTCAGGTCAGCGTAGCCACAAAAGGGACTACTCTCGACGTCCGCGCCACTAAGCGCACCCAGAAAGGCGAACTGCTGCTTCGCCTGGGAAAAAACGGCGAAGGATCTGACGTCCTTCAAACTGCATTAATAGAAGCGGCAGGACCTGGAGCTAAGGTGCCCAGGCCCACAAGCACAGCCACCATGACGGTCATAATCCGCGATCTGGACGAAGGCGTCATCGCAGCAGACGTGATCGAATCACTAGCTGAGTCTCTTGGCGACTCAGAAAAAGAAAAGATTACGATTATCAGCTTAAAAGAGGCCTATTGCGGGACTCAAGTTTGCGTCGCCAAAGTGCCACACACCGCCAGGACCGACGCTCAGCTAAAAGAGGGGCGCATCAAGATCGGCCTAGTACGATGTCGCATCAGAATGCGCATCGACATGCTAAGGTGCTACCGATGCTCAGCATACGGCCACACTGCCACGCGGTGCAGGGCGCCCGACCGCTCGGGACTTTGCAGAAGCTGCTGGAAGACTGGACACAAAGCGAGCGAATGCAAAAGTGTACCAAGATGCATCGTCTGCACCAGCATAACTGACAACTTAGCCACAGCTCCGCACCGCTACGGAAGCGCTGACTGCCCTGCTTTTAGAGCGGAGCTAGCGCGCTGCAGAAAAGCCTCGAAATGTCAGTACGGTTTCTGCAAATAAACCTCAACAAATGCAGGGCTGCGCAAGACTTGCTGCAGCAAACTATAGTTGACGAGCGCACAGACGTCGCAATAGTCTCTGAGCAGAACCACAACTTACCGCGGCGCTGGCATTCTGATAAAGGGTCAAATGCCGCTCTTCATTTGCCATCCAGCAGCCGTCTGCTTCTGACCAACGCTGCAAACGCCCTCAGCACCGTCGGCTGGACCTGGATAGAGCTGGGCGACTTACGCGTTTACAGCTGCTACTTTTCGCCGAACTCCCCTATGGAAGACTTTAACCGCAGCATCGCCGGCCTAGAAGAGAGCGTCCGAACATCGACGCTCCCGGTCATCGTAGCAGGCGATTTTAATGCAAAATCCGTCGAATGGGGTGCAGCATCTACCGACGCAAGAGGAGCTCTTCTTTGCGACATGGCGTCAAACCTGCACCTGCACGTTGCCAACACGGGAGGAGAGTTTACCTTCGTTCGGGGCAGCACGGGGTCAGTAATCGACGTCACGTTCGTCGATGAAGCCCTAGCGGGAAGAATTCGAGGATGGCGCGTGCTAGATGTCCACTCGCACAGCGACCACCGCTACGTCAGCTTCGAGCTTGCCGACCGAAGCCACAGGCCACCGCCGCACACAGCGCGGGGCTGGTGCGTTCGAAAACTAGACCGCGAGGCCCTAGACAAATTGGTAGCTACTAGGAGCGAGACGGTCAAAGGCATCGCGCGATCGGACGCCTCAGCGGAAAAAGTAGTACGCTCGCTAAACGAGCTCCTGCGCGACGCCTGCGACGCATCGATGCCCAAGCGCGGCTCAAATCTACACCAGAAACCGGCCTACTGGTGGACGGACGAGATCGCTGACCTGCGACGCGCCTGCACAGCGTCCCGCAGACGCGCCCACAGGCACCATTTCGCCGTGATACAAGAACGCCAGGACTACAAGAACGCTAAAAACGCGCTGCGCCTAGCTATTAAGCAAAGCAAAGCGCGCAGCTGGGACGAACTCTGCAAGTCGGTCGACGAAGATCCTTGGGGGCTGCCGTACAGGATAGTACGCAATAAACTAAGCGTCCGGAACGAAGACCACTACCTGAACAACCATGAAACCATGGAGGCGGTGGTCGACGGACTGTTCCCGCGGCACCCCACTACCGACCGAACTGCAACCTGCGACCCAGCAGCAGAGCTTCCAAGCGGAGTCCTGCCGTTCTCCAAAGAAGAGCTGCAGGGAGCGGCACAGCGAATCAACTCCGCAAGGGCGCCGGGACCCGACGGCGTCCCTAACGCCGTCCTGAAGCGCATCGCTGAGAAGGATCCCGAGCTGCTTCTCGCAGCCCTCAACTCGTGCCTCGCCGAAGGAATCTTCGACGCGTCTTGGAAGCGCCAAAGGCTGGTTCTAATACCAAAGGGCACCAAGGCGACACCCGGTCCCTCAGCATACCGTCCACTTTGCATGCTGGACGGCCTGGGCAAGATCTTAGAGAGGCTGATCCTGGAACGGCTCCAGACAGTACTGGAGGACACCGAAAAAGGGCTCTCGCCTCATCAGCACGGCTTCCGCCGAGGGCGCTCGACAATAGGCGCCATCGAACAGGTGATCGAAACCGTCCGCGAAGCCTGGCAGGGAAGCGTCAAGCGCAGCGCAAACGTCGTGTTGATCGCGCTCGACGTCCGAAACGCGTTCAACTCGGCCCGCTGGAGCTCCATCCTAGTAGCTCTGGCTAAAATCGGCACTCCAGCATACTTGATCCGAATGATCGAAAGTTACTTCTCGGACAGGGTGCTGCAGTACGAATGCATGGGCGAAAGCTTTCAGCGAGCGGTCACTGCAGGCGTTCCCCAGGGTTCGGTCTTAGGACCCGCTCTCTGGAACGTCATGTACGATGGACTGCTGAGAGCGCCCATGCCCGACGAAGCCAGAATAGTCGCCTTCGCGGACGACGTCGCCATTTTGATTACCGGAAAGTCTACGACGTCCATCAAAATTGCCAGCGAAGAGGCCCTGCGAAGCGTCAAGAGTTGGCTAGACGGCGCCGGACTGGAGCTCGCAGTCCAGAAAACAGAAGCTGTGCTTTTCACCAGGCGCAGGCAACTAGAGCCGCCCAAACTCGTCTTTGACGGCTTCGAGGTTCCTTTTAGCAGATCGTTGAGGTACCTCGGAGTTCACCTTGACGACAAGCTTCGATTTGCGGTACACGCAGACAAGGCGGCGACTAAGGCGGCGATCGTCGCTGAAGAACTCGCCAGATTGATGCCGAACATCGGAGGACCAAAATCAAAACGTCGACGCCTATACAACGAAGTGGTCCACTCCATCCTCCTCTACGGAGCCCCTGTATGGGCCGACTCCATGAGGGTGGAGAGAACTCGGCTCAAGCTGGCTAGAGTTCAGAGATCCAGCGCATTAAGGGTAGCTTCGGCCTATCGCACGGTCTCCGAAGCAGCCACTCTCACCGTCTCCGGCATACCGCCTATTGACCTCCTCGCGTTCGAAAGACAACGCATCTACAACGGGCAGTCGAAAGACGACGCCAGAAAAGTCACCTTCGAACGCTGGAGGGAACGTTGGAACGAGTCACCGAAGGGTCGCTGGACTCACCGGCTTATACCGGACCCGAAAGTCTGGAGTGAAAGAGGGCAAGGCGAACTGAGCTTCCACCTCACTCAGGTGCTAACCGGACACGGCTGCTTTGGCACCTATCTTAAGAGAATAGGCAAAGAAGCCACCGAAGAGTGTCACCACTGCGGAGACGCAAAAGATGATGCTGACCACACCCTATTTAAGTGCGCGGCATGGACGGAAGAACGAACCCGGCTCAAAGAAGCCCTCGGCGAAGACGTAAACAACGACAACCAAGTGTCAGCCGAGCAGATGGTCCCGTCTATGTTGCAGTCCAAGGAAAAGTGGACAGCGTGGACATCTTTTGCGACAACAGTAATGCAGGCAAAAGAGGACGACGAGCGACGCAGGCGACAAGCCCTGCAAAGTTCTCCACCGCTAGCCGAACCACCATAACAGCAGCGCGCGCGTGCGAACAGCGTTAGGAGCAGACGTCGACTGCCGAGCAGTTTACGACTAGCGAAGTGATCGACAGACGTCGCACCCACAACCGCACGCGCGCAGCATTAAAGGCAGCCGACGACAGTCGCACGGTTCGCAAAAGGCAAGCGATCGACTGTCATCGCAAGAAGCATCAGACGAGTCGCACAAAAGCGACCAATAGCCGTCAGGCAAGGAGAGACAGGGGGCTCGAGAAGTGATCGATTTATTTTGTCACTTCTCTAGCTACCCGAGACAAAATGAAGTGCGCTAGAAGTGCGCCGGGCCACGCTGCCTCTCGAAGCATTACAGACAAGTTAAGTACCGGGAGGCAGTAGGAGCGGAGGGGGGTTTTAGTGGGTAAAAATCCCACACTGTCACCTTTCTGTTGAAACAGTGGCGCCTTTTGAAGGTTTCCCCTCTCAAGGAAAAAAAAAAAAAAAAAAAAAAAAAAAAAAAAAGGTTAGGTTAGTCGCGCACTGGCACTTATACAGAGAGGACGTGCGGCCGGTGCTCACGGCGAAGGGGGCGCAGGCCCAACAGGCGGGCGCATTCCCCAGCAATCTTGAAGATTGGAAGACCAGCTGGACAGACCAGCTGCTGGAGAAAGTGACAAATTTTACAGTGATAGTGAGACACTGAAAGTGCTCCCGGGAAAGCCGGAAAACCTGGACTCGGAATTTTCCGGGTTTTCACCCCATTTTTCCTAGCTTTTCCGACATTTGGAGGAGTTTTGGAATTTTCCGGATTTTTCGAATTTTCCGAAAGTTTTTCCGGTACCAGCAACTGACACACAAAAACCGAGTTCTTAAAGGCACTTTTCCGGGATTTTTCCTGGTAAGTAATCGGTTTTTCCAGAATTTTCCGGGCTTTTTGGGTTAATGAATTGCACACCGACAGCATTCCAATAAAATTTTCCGGAATTTCTAAAGTTTCAAGGAAAATTTTCCGAATTTTCCAAACTTCCTCGTGTGTCAAACTTTGCAAAGGAGAAAAAATTTTGTTATTTTATTTTCTTTTCAAAGACTTCCAGGGACTTGTACAATTAGTTACTAAGGGTTAGTTTAGATTTTTTTTTGTTTCTTGTTTTTTTTATTATGGAAAAAAATATGGAGTTACAGTGGGAGCGAATAAAGGCTGCCATCGAGCACTTAGAAGGGTTTATCAAGGGGCACAGAAATGTGCACTCCCCGATAAAAGAAGGAGTGTTAGAGATAAGGCGGGCTTTTAACGCCATAAAAGAGGCCACTAGGCAAACCGCAAGGACCGCTTTGACGCCGGCTCTTGCATCGGAGACTTGTTCTGTCGCAGTACCTGTGATGACAGCTGCGCCTTCGCAGGCGCCTAAACCTGTGACTACACCGGTACCAGCACAGGCGGACTGGCAGCTTGCAAAGCCGCCTAAAAAAAACGAAAAAAGGAGGGCGCCAAAGGACACAGCGAGTGTCGTACAGGCGCAGGCACAGGCGAAGAAAAACGCTCTGTCAAAAAGCGCTCCCGCGAAGGTCACCTCGAACACGGCAAAAAGGGATGCAAAAACGCGAGCCCCACTCGGCCCGCGAAACGAGGCAATCGTGATTGCGACTGGCAAAATCACGTACGCGGAAGTGATCCGCGCAATCAGAAAATCGGTAGTGCTACCAGAGCAAGCGGAAGTAAAAAAAATCCGAAAAACACGAAGTGGAGAAGTGCTTCTGGAATTGAAGCGCGGATCACAAAACGCGACGGAGCTTCTCGCAGCGATTGCCTCCGAAATGGGCGAAGAAAACCCCGCCAAAATTCTTACTCCCCAAACGAGAGTGACTTTGCGGGATCTCGACGGCGGCACAGACATAGAGGAGGTCAAAGAGGCGATAGCTGCAGCTCAACCAGAGCTGAAGGACCTCAAAGTCCTTTCGCTGCGACCCTCCTACGGCGGAACACAGACAGCAGTGGTCTTACTGCCCACAGAGCATGCTGTGAAACTTCTAAAAATTGGGAAAGTCCGCGTCGGCTGGATCAACAGCCGCGTGCGGGAAGCCCCACGGCAACCGGAACGCTGCTACAGGTGCCGCGAAACAGGCCACATCGCAGCGAAATGCACATCCCCCAGAGACAGGAGCAAAGAGTGCTTTCGCTGCGGTCTAGAGGGCCACAAGGCAGCGACGTGTTCCGGCAAGAAGGTCGCCGCGATGGAAACGAGCGCATCAACGTCCTGCAAATAAACCTTAACGGGTGCAGGACGGCCCAAGACTTGATGATGCACACTTCCATCGAAAAAGGCGCGGACTTAGTGCTCATATCAGAGCAACACCACCATTCTTCGCACCGTTGGTACGGAGGATCTGGCTGCAAGTGCGCCATTTATGTGCCGTCGTCGAGACTTAGGGAGAGCGGCGTCGGAGCGGCAGACGGTGAGGGCTTCGTATGGGTCGAGGCCGGGGGGATACGGTTTTACAGCTGTTATTACTCCCCGAACTCGCCCATCGAGGCTTTCATCGGCGACATGGCCCGGCTAGCAGAGGACGTCAGGACTTCGACACTGCCCGTCGTCGTCGCCGGGGACTTTAACGCCAAGGCACCGGAGTGGGGATCATCCACGACGGACCGCCGAGGAGTTGTGCTTTCGGAGACGGCGTCGCAGCTTCACCTGCACGCGGCTAATCGAGGAAGCGCCTTCACATTTCGACGTGGAGATAGCGGTTCCATATTAGACGTATCATTCACAAGCGAGTCGATCGCAAATCGAATTGCGAAATGGGAAGTTCTGGAAAATACATACTCGGGCAGCGACCACTTATACATAGAGTTTCAGCTTGCCGATCGAGCAGAAAGAAGCAGACTTCCCACAAGCACCGGTTGGGCGGTCAGCAAGCTGGACAGCGATAAGCTGGACAGGGCGGTGGCCGCCGAGAGAAGCAAAGTGATCGACTTGGCACGCAGAGGAGCACCAGCCGAGATCACCGTGAAGGCGCTCAACGACCTCCTTAGCCGCGGCTGCGATGCGTCCATGCCTCCAAGAAGAGGACAGCTTCGTAGGCCGACCTACTGGTGGACCGAAGCGATCGCGGAACTTCGCCGAAAGTGTCTCTCTGCGCGACGAAGAGCGCAGAGAAGACGCGGTGACGAGTCGCTTCGAGAAGCTTATAAGGGAGCCCGGAAAGCTCTCAACATCGAGATCAGCACAAGCAAATCGCGATGCTGGAACGAGATGTGCGCCACGCTGGCCCTAGACCCGTGGGGCACACCGTATAAACTTGTAAGGAAAAAGCTGCGAAGAGCGACCGTCGACCCATACCTCGAAAATAAAGAAAATATGGAATTAATAGTCGACGGCCTCTTCCCGCAGCATCCGGAACTATCCAAAATAAGCATCGCAGCAGACAACGCCGAAAACAACTCCCTTCTGTTCAGCGTGGAAGAATTGACCGATGCTGCAAAAAGGCTTAGCGTGAAAAAGGCTCCTGGCCCGGACGGCGTGCCTAATGCAGTCATACGCCAAATCGCCGCAACAGACCCAGAACTGCTGCTTGCTGCTTACAACACGTGCCTTAGCGAGGGCACGTTTGACAAACCCTGGAAAAGGCAGAGGCTTGTGCTGATCTCCAAGGGCAAGGGAGCTGAACCCGGTCCATCCGCGTACCGCCCCCTGTGCATGCTGGACGGTTGTGGCAAAATATTAGAGAGATTGATCCTGCAGCGCCTCCACGCCACACTAGAGGACCAAACGACCGGACTGTCGGAGAAGCAGCATGGCTTTCGCTCCGGCAGATCCACAATTAAAGCTATCGAGAGCGTCGTAGCAAGAGTAAGGAAGGCGTGGGAAGGCAGCGTTAAAGCTAGCAGCCACGCTGTACTCATAGCTCTCGACGTACGAAACGCCTTTAATTCGGCCAGATGGACACTAATTTTAAAAGCGCTGACAGAAAAGAAAGCTCCAGCGCCCCTAGTGAGACTTGTCGAGAGCTATTTCGCTGATAGGGTGCTGGAGTACGAAAGCGGGGCTAGTAAACGTCTCCGCCGAGTGACGGCAGGCGTTCCGCAGGGGTCGGTACTCGGACCTACGCTCTGGAACGTTATGTACGACGAGCTGCTGCGAGTGGCCATGCCGGACGGCGTGGAACTCGTCGCCTTCGCGGACGACGTCGCGGTGATGGCCACCGCCAAGACGACCACGCAGCTGCAGACTGTCGCAGAAGAGGCGCTACATGCGATCCAGAGATGGATGGACCACGCCGGGCTCACGCTAGCGACTGAGAAGACCGAAGCAGTCTTCTTTACTAGGAAGCGGAAGCTACCGCCGCCCAAGATAGCTTGGAACGGCAACATAGTAGCTTTTAAAAGAGCAATACGCTACTTGGGCGTGCAAATCGACGACAAGCTGCGTTTTGCAGCCCACGCGGAAGCGACTGCGGCCAAAGCCGCCAGAGTCGCTGAAGATCTCGCCAGGCTGATGCCGAACGTGGGTGGACCCAAGCAGAGTAGAAGAAACCTGTATAATGAGGTGGTCCACTCAGTCCTTCTCTACGGCGCCCCGATATGGGCGCAAGCGACGAAAATAGAGAGGACCCGGCTCACACTGGCGAGAGTCCAACGCAGAAGCGCTCTGAGGGTAGCTTCCGCCTACAGGACAGTGTCCGAGGATGCCATCTTAGCCCTGTGCGGCATTCCACCGTTAGACCTACTCGCCTTAGAAAGGCAGTCGGTCTACTACGGACAAGAGAAAGCAGCCGCCAGAAAGGCGACATTCACGGAGTGGCAGCGAAGATGGAACGAGTCCACCAAAGGCAGGTGGACGCACAGACTAGTCGCCGACCTGTCCGCCTGGACGGGAAGGACACACGGCGGCGAGCTGTCGTTCCACCTTACGCAAGTAATGACCGGGCACGGCTGCTTCGGTCAGTATCTTAGAAGAATCGGCAAGAAAGCAAGCGCCGCGTGCCTCCACTGCGACACCGCTGAAGACGACGACGCAGAGCACACCGTCTTCAAGTGCACAGCGTGGACGGCGAACAGAGCGGCGCTGGAAAGGGCCATAGGAAGAACTGCATCAGCAGACACTATGGTCCAATCCATGCTGGAAAGCCGAATAAACTGGGAGGCATGGACTGATTATGCGTCCGACGTCATAAAAATAAAAGAAGAAGCTGAAAGAAAGCTCAAGATAGCGGCCCTGACGGGACAGAGTCTCTAAACTGGACGAGCTGAAGTGCAATATCGGAAGATAGTACCGGCCGTCCAGGAGAGGGCTGGGGAGAGGTTTTAGCCGGTAGGTCGCTGCTTGCAGCGGAATCCGGCACAATCACCAGCAATCTGGACGCTGGTGAAGTCTTTCGAAGATTTCCTCTCCTCACAACAAAAAAAAAAAAAAAAAAAAAAAAAAAAAAAAAGGTTAGGTTAGGTTAGGTTAGGTTAGGTTAGGTTAGGTTAGGTTGGGGTTCGAAGGCTGATACTAGGCATTGGTGAAACGCGGCGTGCTGGACGCCGTGTTTCTATAAAAAGCCAATACGCCTCTGCGAATCACAGCAGCTCTGTCAGCAAGGCCGATTGTCAGGCGTCCTCGTCGCGGACCCCGGTAATGCAGTCACTGTTAACAACTGTGACTGTAGCTAACTGACGAAGGCCGAATGGCGAGCATCCTGCGCCATAAAACAGGACACCAGATAAGGGACGGAAAACCCTGACAGAAAACCAAGTCCCAATCCAAGGTGAGAAGCAGCGTGCCGAGGGATGCATGGCCACGGGGACTCTAAGCAGCGTGGTCGCAGACGATCTCTCGGGAGGACCAGCCGAATCTCCCGAGTAAGAAGGCTTATCCGGCCAAGCGGGGCTCTGGTCGGATGGACCATGTTCCCTAGCTAATCGTGGGATCAACTTATGGAGCAACTAACAAATAAAAACTTGACGTTAAAAAAAGCACTGGAGGACCTCGAAAAAGAAATTTTCGAGGTCGAAGAATTCACAAAGGCGCACGCAAACGCGCACAAACCGATCAAGGAAGGCATTAAAGCCATAAGGCTCGCCTTCCTTAAAACAGTGAAGGCAATTGACGGGATAAATGTCTCACCGAAGATTTCGGTAGGACACGCATCAACCCAAACCGTCGAAGCAACAAAGGAGATTGCAAAAGCAGCGCCCACTCCACGCCAAAAAGAAGAGGTACCGAAGAGGACGGCGCCCATCTCTAAAGGAGTAAACGGAGTAACCGCCAGACCGCAGGAAGGCTGGACTACAGTCGGGGTGGCAGGAAAAAAGAAGAAAAAGACGAAACCCGATTCTCAAACGAAAGAAAAAGAGGTGACGAAGGGGGACGACAAAGTCTCCACCGCACGTATCCGCAAAGCACCGGAGCCTGGGCCTACGATAAAGCCTAAAAATAGGCACCCCAAGGCAGGAAGAGTGCCCGCCGACACCATCATATTAAAAAAAGCTGATGGTGAAGGAGCTGCGTCCTACGCAGAAATTTTGCGTAGCGTCCACGCTTCGACAAAAAATAAAAAATTGGACGTCAAAGCCGTGCGAAAGACGCAGCGCGGAGAATTAATCTTCCGAATGGGAAGAAAAGCTGACGGGGCCGAAGCAGACGCTCTGCAGGCAATTATTACAGAGGCGGCCGGACCACTTGCCAAGATCCATCGAGTGGTGCAAAGCCGGGATGTCGAGATTCGAGATCTCGACGAGGGAGTGACCCCAGAAGAGGTCATCGAAGCCCTAAAGGAGAACAAAATCTCGACATCCAGCGCCAAACTAAGACCGGCGCACAGCGGCACCCAAGCGTGCATGATAAAACTGCCGTGCACGCCAGAGACCGACGCCCTGCTGAGAAACGGGCGCATCAAGATCGGTCTCGTGAGGTGCCGCATCAGAGAAAGCGTCAAAGTTAGACGTTGCTACCGGTGCATGGGCTACGGGCACTTTGCAGCAAAATGCAAAGCGCCCGACCGCAGCAAATTGTGTCTACGATGCGGGCAGGATGGCCACAAAATTGCCAACTGTACCAACGCACCAAAATGCCCGCTCTGCACCGACAGCGACAACGGCGGACAGCGACGTCAACAAACCCCAGCAGCGCACACAAGCGGCAGTAGGCGGTGCCCTAAATTTAGGGCGGAATGGGAAAGGTGTCTGAAGAACGCGACAAAATGATTCGCGTTCTTCAGATAAACCTGAACCACAGCCAGGCGGCTCAAGACCTGCTGCATCAGACGGCCAGCGAGCTGCGCGTAGATCTAGTCATCGTGTCGGAGCAACACAGAAACTCAGCAAGCCGATGGTACTCCGACACGGGCTCTAAAGCGGCGATCTACTTGCCAACGAGCCATCTACGTGTAGCAAACGCTCCGGAAGTCGGCGGAGACGGATACGTCTGGGTGGAGGCGGGAGGCTATAGAATATATAGCTGTTATTTCTCTCCCAACTCCACAATCGACGAGTTCGCCGACAGCCTGAGCGAGCTGGCCGAAAGTGTAAGAACGTCGACACTGCCCGTCATACTGGCCGGCGACTTCAACGCCAAGGCGCCGGAATGGGGAGCTGCGGTGACAGACAGCAGAGGAAGCTTGCTCTCGGAGATGGCGGCGCAAATGCGCCTACTAGCAGCAAACGTCGGCAACCACTACACGTTCGTCCGCGGAAATACCGGGTCAATCGTCGACGTGACGTTCGTCGACGAAGCTATCGCGAGTGGAATAAGGAACTGGAAAGTTCTCGACGTCTACTCGCATAGCGACCACCGGTACGTGAGCTTCGAGCTAACAACGAGCGCGAGAGCACCGCTTCGAAGAACTACCGAAGGATGGTGCGCGCGAAAGCTCGAAGTGACCGCCGTGGACGAAACGGTTGCAAGGAAGCGCGCAGCAGTCGTTGAATCCGCAAAAAGCGGCACCGGAGCGGAGGACGTCGTCCGCTCACTCAACGACGTGCTGCGAGAAAGCTGCGAGGCGTCAATGCCGAGGCGGAGCCGGGGGGCACGTCGGAAGCCGGTCTACTGGTGGAACGACACCGTAGCCGACCTGAGACGAGAGTGCCTATCCCGCCGCCGGGCAGCGCAAAGAAGACCGACTGCAGAAAACGGTCAAGCTTACCAAGAGGCTAGAAAAGCGCTCAAAGTAGCCATCAAAGAGAGCAAAGCGCGATGCTGGGAAGAGCTCTGCAAGTCGGTCGACGACGACCCGTGGGGAAGACCGTACAAAATGGTACGAAAGAAGCTGGCGGTTGGTAACGAGGACCCATTCCTGAACAACGTTGCCAACCTCGAAACGGTAATTGCCAGCCTTTTCCCGCGGCACGTCAAGGCCGACTGGAACATTCCAAACAACAGCATCGCCCCCGCAGAAGAGTTTCTTCCGTTCTCTAAGGAAGAGCTGCTGGCAGCCTCAAACCGGCTCAAACCAGCAAAGGCACCGGGACCGGACTGCGTTCCAAACGCAGTCATCAAACGCGTAGCCGAGAAAGATCCCGAGTTGTTGCTAGCAGCTTTGAACGCCTGCCTTGCCCAAGGGACATTTGCCGCCCCGTGGAAACGGCAAAAGTTAGTCCTGATACCTAAGGGCAAAGCAGGGCCACCCGGTCCGTCGGCATACAGACCTCTGTGTATGCTAGACGGAGTTGGAAAGCTGCTGGAGAGGATGCTTCTACAGCGCCTCCAGCACACTTTGGAGAACGGAGAAAGCGGATTGTCACCGCAGCAGTACGGATTTCGCCCCGGACGCTCTACCGTAGACGCCATCAGCCAAGTCGTAGATACGGTGAGGCTGGCATGGCAGGGAAGCGTCAAGCGGAGCGAGCACGTCGTGTTGATCGCGTTGGACATCCGCAACGCGTTCAACACGGCCAACTGGCGCACGACTCTCAGTGCACTCGCCGACATCGGTGCTCCAGTATACCTGCTGAAAATGGCACGAAGCTATTTCAGCGACAGGGTACTGGAGTACGAGTGCATGGGCAAAAAATTCCAGCAGGAGGTCACAGCTGGCGTTCCGCAAGGGTCGGTCCTCGGACCGGCACTTTGGAACGTCATGTACGACGGACTGCTGCGACTGCCCATGCCTGACGGCGCTAACATAGTAGCGTTCGCAGACGACGCGGCCCTACTTGTGAAGGGTAAAAATGCGACAAACCTGCGACTAATAGCTGAAACTGCATTAATTCACGTAAAGAGCTGGCTGGACCGAGCTGGACTTGAACTCGCCGTTCACAAGACGGAAGCTATACTCTTCACGCGTCGCAGGAATATGTCCCCGCCTTCGATCGCCATAAACGACTTCGAGGTGCCGTACAAGCGGTCGCTGCGATACCTCGGAGTATGGCTCGACGACAAGCTGCGCTTCGCGAAGCACGCGGAGGAGGCAGCCGCGAAGGCGGCTAGAACGGCGAACGAACTAGCCAGACTTATGCCTAACGTCGGTGGACCAAAGTACAAGAGACGAAAATTGTACAACGAAGTGGTCCACTCTATTTTACTCTACGGGGCCCCGGTGTGGGCAGACGCCATGAGAGTGGAAAGGACGAGGCAAAGTCTGGCGAAAGTTCAACGCAGGAGTGCACTGAGAGTCGCATCAGCCTACAGGACGGTCTCGGAAGACGCCATCCTGGCCTTATCTGCAATTCCGCCCGTCGACCTGCTAGCCAAGGAGAGGCAGGCGACCTACAAAGGACGGGCGACGAAGGAACGGGCCAGGGAGCTGACCATGCAGGAGTGGCAAAGTCGGTGGAACGCCTCCCCTAAAGGAAGATGGACCCATAGGCTTATCGGGGATTTAAAGGCGTGGAGTGAGAGAAAACACGGTGAGCTCAGCTACCATCTCACCCAGGCATTAACAGGCCACGGTTGCTTCGGAGTCTACCTTAACAGGATAGGCAAAGAGGCAACCAGTGAATGCTACCACTGCGAAAGCGACGCCGATGACGCAGAACACACTTTTTTCGGCTGCTCAGCATGGGAAGAGCAAAGGGCACAATTAAGAGCTGCGATCGGGAGTGAGGAACCCCTGACTCCCGAAAGCATGACGCCCTCCATGCTGAGCTGCCAGTCTGCATGGTCAGCTTGGGTTATATTCGCAACTGATGTCTTGAAAACTAAAGAAAGTGAAGAGAGACTCCGCCGACAAGGCGGTCGTTAGTAAACAAAAAACTAACAAGACAACTGACATCGCGAAGTAATGCCTAACGGCGGTTTCCGGGACGTCCGTGGTGAGTAGGTGGGGGTAGGTTTTAGTCAGTAAGAATCTGACACTATCCTCCGGCGTTGCCGGGGGATGTCTTATGCAAGATTTCCTACCTCCGGAAAAAAAAAAAAAAAAAAAAAAAAAAAAAAAAAGGTTAGGTTAGGTTAGGTTAGGTTAGGTTAGGTTAGGTTAGGTTAGGTTAGGTTAGGTTAGGTTAGGTTAGGTTAGGTTAGGTTAGGTTAGGTTAGGTTAGGTTAGGTTAGGTTAGGTTAGGTTAGGTTAGGTTAGGTTAGGTTAGGTTAGGTTAGGTTAGGTTAGGTTAGGTTAGGTTAGGTTAGGTTAGGTTAGGTTAGGTTAGGTTAGGTTAGGTTAGGTTAGGTTAGGTTAGGTTAGGTTAGGTTAGGTTAGGTTAGGTTAGGTTAGTTAGGTTAGGTTAGGTTAGGTTAGGTTAGGTTAGGTTAGGTTAGGTTAGGTTAGGTTAGGTTA